>NC_142798.1:39538880-39773880 GCF_049724085.1 Artemia sp. Qi Xiang Cuo | reverse complement strand
TAGCATCAAACGCTTTCCCTATATCCATAAATATAGAACCTGGAATTTCTTCCTTGTCCAAGGCATACTGTATAAACTGGCTTACTGCCAAAATAGAAAGCTCTGTGGAATGGTCTTTGCGAAACCCAAATTGGGACTTACTAAGAGAAACTTTTCACGTCAGCAGAATTAACAATACTTACCTATAAACAACGTTCAATAATCTTTCTAAAAGCATATATGATAGATATAGGCCTACAATTAGAGGGTTTACTCAAATCTCCCCCTTTATGTGGTGCAATGACACGGGTGGACTTCATGCAAGAAAGAAATATACCATCCTTGAAACTAAGATTAGTTACATGCACAACAAAATGGTAGAAGATCAGTCAGTTCCTTCTGACTGTCCATTTTTGAGTTGATAAAGTACAAGTATCGATTCAGCAGAGGACACAGGTGTCAGGAATATGAATTGGTGCGTAGAGGGTGTAGAAAACTTTTGAAGTCAGCAGAATTTGGTGCCGAATTTTGCGATGCATCTTCGACGTCTTTTCATCTATTTTAACGAAGTGAGTGTTGAGTATGTTAGAAACACTAAATTTTTCTTTAACAGCTGTGTTACCATCCGGGGTCATCAGCTCGTCTGGAAGAGAAATTTCCTTATTTTGCCGATGCAATTATTTATTAATGACCACACCTTCTTAAGAGGTCCATACGCGTTATTAAATGCCTTCAAACAGTATTGCTATTTAGCAGAACTCAGGGCTTTGTTTAAGCAATTCTTGTAAGCTTTAAAAGAAGCTTGATTTATCTCATCTGGATGCGCTGAATATTTGCTATACAGCCTGTTATTTAGTTGGATTGACCTTAGTAGTCCTCTCTTGTAGTCCACGGCTTTTTGGGTCTATCTTAAAATACTAAACGGTTTGAAGACATGGGACAGGACATGGTCAGTTTTAAGAAGCAATTCATTCAAACGCTGGACAGATGTGGCGTCTAGTTAGTAAAATGGAAGATGTATTAAAAGAGAGTAAACAAAAAGCAAATTGGATTGAAACTTTTGTGCAAAAAACACGATGTATTGAAATTTAGGGATCATCTGTAGATTGTCGTCAATGAGTAGTATTAAAAAACTGAGACTAACTATATTTTGAATAAGATAAATGAGAGTGATAAACTAACTATATTATGGAAAATACGAGTACCTTGCATAAAAAACAAACGAACATTACAATAAAAAAAAGAGTAGTTTCAAAAAATTAATTTAATTTAAATTTAATCTAAGAAAGTATTAATCTAGTTAGATAGCTACATTAAATTAAATAAAAGAGCAGAAAATATATATTGATTATATCTAATTCGTTTTCATATGACATATAAATCTCCACAAACAACACAAAAAAATGCCTAAAATAGCTCTGATTCACAAATATGTACTCCGTGAGATGCCTCCAAAGGGAATTCTGGACTAAAAATATGTCAATTGAAGTGTAATAAGTACATTACATTACATATAAGAGCAGAATATATCTTATTATTATACCTCATTTTCTATAATATGACATATAAATCTCCTCGAACATTAAAAATATCTAAGAAAGCTCTGATCCACTAAAATATGCTCCTTAAGATGTCTCAAAGAGGAAAAATAGGCTAAGAATATGCCTACTAATAAGTACATTAAATCAAATATATGGGCATAAAATATCTTACGAGATTACGTAAAACATTCTAATATGACATATAAATCATCTCTCAAAATCGAGAAACAGTGTTAGAATTACCTTAACTATCAATGTAAAACCTAGGAATGGATTAATCATGTCAAATAAATGTAGGCCTACTAGAAAGTAAAAGAAAAAGTTAAAGAACGATCATGACAAAGAAATATACTAGAAAGTAAAAACACCTAAGAATGTACTAGTGTTCTATTCTCCAATTTGCTCAGTTTTTGCTCTGTTATTCTTTTCTTTTTCTTTTATAGAAGAAGAATTTTCTGCAAAGTAGAAATATGAACGCTAGGTCTTGAAGTTGAAAAAATATTACAGAATTAGCAGTTAGATAGAAAATAAGAAAATTCCAATGAAACAATCATAGTTCGAGACATTATAAATTTTTTTGCGAGGGGGGCCAGATGTGGAGGAAAAATCTAAAATGTTTAGAATAAAAAATGTATGATATTTGCATTAAGGACTAGCTTTGGACGTTATACACGTTTTAGGTTTTAATTTTTCTCTTTACTTTCCTTTGAAGGCTTGAGTTCAAAATGGCTTATGAATTTAGTTCAGTATCCCCTCTCCACCATCCCCTTGAAAATTTCAACTCGATAACTCAAACCGATCTTGGGAAATTAAATATTGGCTTTTCACAATACTTATAACCCTTTTTGACCTGGGGTAATAAGATTCCTAAATTTTTATCGGATTAATAAAAATGTGGGTCAAGTATGACCCCAATGACATTTTGAGTGGTTCTGACAATTTATGAAACCCTGTAAAGATGCCAAAAAATGTTTTGGTCTCTCTCTCAAACCCTCTGAACGGCTTGAGTGTCGTTTGCGTTTTGTTGAAAATGACACGTAGTTTGAACAGTGTGGTTTTTATTTGTCAAAACGAGGGGACGACCACTTTCAGATATTACCGACGCCGTTATGCGTTGTACCTCTCATACGTTGTGGGTGCCAAGAATGGCAGAAGTTGCCATACGTGGCTGAAACTGTGACAAGCGTTGCTGTACTGTGGGGTATACGTCGTATTATGAGATATGCGTCAGGTGGTGGATAGTGGGCGTCCCCTCATGTCTAAACATAGGAAAAAAGAAGAAAATATCCATAATAACCCAGATTACTGGAAATAACTGATCAAAGTCGACAAATTGTTTAATATAAAATAATATTTATTCCTGGAAGTCTCTACTTTCATAGAAGTTATTTATCTAATTACAGTTAAAAAACAGAACATTTTTAAACATGTTTTATTTTCAGCAAAGGGAAAGTAACGCTATGGCCTTTAGAAGGCTTAGGGGGTGGTAGCCCTTCTCCTGTTTGTGGTAATTTCTATTTATTTTAAATTATGGTTGTTTTGGGATTCATTTATTCATCTATAGCAGTATCTGTTATCTTTATTTGATGTCATTATTTCTTTTAATTTCTGTTCGTTTTGGTTTCATTTATTTTCTTATAGTGATTTCTATTCGTTTTAAATTTGAATTACTGTGAGACTTCATCTCTGTTCGTATTCGGTTTCAATATCTTTGATAAAAAATTTTCTCAAGAACCATTTTTAATTAATGCTTTAGATAACAATGCGTAATCGACTTACTAAATTCGTTTTGAACACCTTAAGGACTGTCCTACACTTTTGGAAACATTAGTCACCAAGAAAAGCGTCACTTCACCCATTATCAGGATCGTAGCTCCAGCATTTTTATTGGGGGAGGGGGCAAGAGGGGTCCATATCAGGATAGATAATTTCGGAGACCACACTGCCTTTCTATGACGATAAATAAAAGTTCAAATAGGGATGACGGTCATCCATGTTTGAACTTTGACGGTCACTGATGACAGTCACTGCATATGTGACCGAAATATCTGGTATTTTAGAGTTTAGTTTTACTACTGATGACAGTTACTGCATATGTAACCAAAATATCTGGTATTTTTGTGAATTTCTACCACTTTTTGTGAAAAATTGTCTAATAAAAGGATTTTATCCCTATTTGATCTTTTATTTATATCCGGATAGTCAAGGGTTATGGGCTATATAATAGTTTTTTTTCTCCAAATTATTAAGGGGGCAACTGCCCCCCCCCCCCCCCGAAACGACGCCCCTGGCCAATACGGCCACCTGCCCAAACCCTGTCAAGCTAAATGTATTGGAGAAAAACGGGGAATTCAAAAGTCAGGTTGTACCGACGATTTTCCCTTTTTAGCCTTGGCAATGTCTTTCTCAGCCATTGAAACACTATAGAAAATATACATTCTATATAAAAATCAATTTCTCACGTTCTGGGTTTTTAACACCTAAAGAACTTCTCCTCCTTCTAGGTTGGATTTTGCACATGGCATACCAGATAAAATTCTAGCATTACAAACAACCATAAAATTTAATAACACTTCAAGCGAGTTTATCCGTGGCGTAATGGTACTGGCGGATTATGCGGGCCCACCGCTACATACAGTATCAAGGAAACCAGTCACGAAACCCGTCAAACGGGCTATTTGCAAGAGACCGCTATAGATAAATGATTGCAAAGCCGTGGTTTCAATGAGTTACAATATTTAAACGATTGTTTTTTTTTGAGTTTAGGAGAGGACCAAGGTACCCAGGTTAGGTTAAGTATTTAATATATGCTATGCTTTACCCCCCATAAATGTGCAAATATATAGGCCAAATTTGTTTCTAAACTATTATATATTCATCCTATTTTATTTTATTTCATTAGCATTAACCAAACTTAACTTCTTTGCGGTGCCCGCAAAGAAGCACCAGTACCGGCGTAATTTCCCCCAGAACCCTCGGGGGGGGGGCGAAGTTAGAGCCAAATTTCCCAAATCAAGTGAAAATGGCAGTGAAAACTGAAAAATGATCCATATATTACTATAAAGGCAAAGATATACTAAAGAAAACTGGCCTGTTTATCTGGATACTTATGCAGGCTTAATTTAGTTTTGACAAGATTTTATTGCAGAAACTAAATTTCAGCTGGGGGGCAAACTTGGGTCTGAAGGGGGCAGTTGCCGTCCTAACTCATAGCAAATTACGCCCCTAACATGTCAAAACCAATAATATCTGTTCACTGTATCACTTTTTTCAGGAAATAGCAATTCTTCATTTTGGCTTTGAGGGGAAGAAGTTGAACTAGCCCTTGACAAGGTTGTCACTATTGAAATTTGCGTCAGATCCTCCTCGTTCTTTCTTTTCAATAATTTATTTGCGTCATTAATTGGCAGACCGTTTATTCAATTGTGTTCCATAAACCTTGATTTAGGTTGTCGCACGGTATTTATAGCACATAAAAACTATTTAAATTTTACCTGGAAGTTTTCTTTAATGTTTACACAAATTCTGCCGTGGAAGAGATTGGCTTGTATCGTTTATACCTGGCGAGAAATTCAACGACCAAAAATACACCATGTCATAATAATGAGTGCCTATGCATCCGGTGAAGAGCATTTAAGCCCAACCGGAAACGGGCCTTCCTCTCTGTGAGTCCAAAAGCTTCATAAAAGAAAATTCTGACAATTATTAGACTTAGGAACCCTAAACGCATGTCAAATTTAGGTAGGAACAATACAAAATGTAAAATCAACACAAATTTCGAAGATTTTCGCAAACTTCGCCGTTTCAGGCCCTGAAATTGTATCTAAGTGTTCTGTTTTTGCCTCTGTTTAATAAATTTTTTGTCAACTTATCCTTGTTGGTACTTTTTTCTTGTTTTATATGCTCTGTATCTCAATGAAGAACACATTCCATTTCGTCAGAAACGCCATTTGGGAGAGGTCAAGGTTAAAAATGTATAAAAACGAAACAATTCTACCAAAAGGAGTTATAATGGGGTTTTGGGGCAATCTTACCCTCCCCCTAGAAATTCTACTGCCTTTGACAAACAGAAAGATAACGAAACGTGGCAGAAAAAGCATCTGATATTAGCTGTTTCATAAAACATCCGTGAATATTTTAAAAGGATCATATTTTCAGGCGTTGTGGTATTTTTTTCGATTTTACGTTTGAACCTGTCGGACTCGGATTTAAAGTTCCATTCTAAATACATTTTAATTTTTTTTTCTTGCTTTTACACGATAAATTTTCATATCTTATTCTTAAAGTTAATTAATGGTAAATCGCCGTGCGATGATATATACTGCAACATGATTTTATTATAAAAAGATACTCCCGTCAAACTGTAAAACAACAGAGAAGATAAAGCAACAATAGACTATCGACAAATGAATCTTTACAGGTTGTCAGACTGTTTTCTATGGATTTGGATTACATGAGAAGGGTGAAAACTATGGGGTCATGATGACATAGGCTTGATTCCTTGAATCTTATGTCTTTTCTTCAAACTTTATAGCCTAGGTCTTGTGTGTTTTTATGGGACCCCCTCTCCCCCAGAAAATCAATAGCAAAAAACAGTCACAGTTTATAAACTCCTCGAGCAATAGTCTATAGTGTTGGTCTAATCAGACCAATTTCTCAGAAGAAACATTTTTCCTACAATAAATTCTTCAAGGCCAATCTTGTAAACGTGATAATTTAGCTTGTGGAGATAGTAGGAAAGCCGTTTCCCGGAACCCCTCCCCCCAAGTACTAGAAATCTTCCAGTGGTAAGCGCAAGTAACCATCGAATCCTAGTTGCACGTAATGACCAGAAAGGGCAGGGCATCGGTCATAGTGGTATATCATGGCTGCAGTCGTGGCTGGAACGTTACCTAGGAAAGAGTTAACCACGGCCCATACTAACTGTAAGTTAAAAAAGGTTTTAAAAAACCGTCAAGTGAGGATGAATCACCATTTGAAGCTCATTCAGGAATGATAACTGTTATTTCGGCTAATCTTAAGAGTAAAAGTCTTCTGTGAAAATAGATTTATGTAAAATTCAAAAAAGATTCTGAAGCCCCCTCAATATGGTGTCAGATCGATGTGAAAACTGCCCACTATAGTCAAAACTCTGTGTAAGGGAGTTACAGTCACCAAGCTAGAATAACGAGGAAAATCAATTTTTTAAATGGTGCACATCCATTCTTTTTCTGTTCTTTGTTCCCCAGGGGGGACCGAGCCAAACCAGTTGTCTTGGAATGTTGGGATTCGGCACATTTGAAAGGAAAGAACCATATCTAATGCCGTTTTTAAGTAACAAAAGATAATATTTAAAAAAGTGTACTTACTGTAACTGTATATTCATATAGGCTACAAGATCATGTTACACACGTATTCTGTAATTAGACTCTCTTAAATTTGAGAGAGGTTCTACTCCCTCCTTCAACCATATTTTTGAAATTCAAGTTTAGTATTCGTATAAAATACTTGGAGAATAATATTTGTCCCTGAAAAAGTGCACCCCCTCCAAATGTTTATTAGGGGAGAGGTCTGAAATATCAAAAATCGATTATAGAATCAATTCACTTCCCCCGTTTTCAAGGCAAGTTCTTCTAATAAATCTTCTTTTTTTATCGAGTTATCCCCGACAGGGGTCAGTGGGCAAAATACTCTGGGAAACAAGCAGATACAGGATGCGTTCCAGATTGTAGGTCGTAATGACTTTACATTAACTGCAGAAGTTCCTTAAAGTTGGCATCCACCGGGAACGGTTGTTATGTAAATAAGTGCTTATTCCGATAGAAAAATTGTTTTTGTATTGATCTATCGTCATTGGCCAACAAAAATCAGAATGGGACCAAGAAAAGTTTCCTTGATATTTGCTGAAGACTCACGTGGATTTACCTCCTATGGTAAACAAACAGTTTCTGGACATTCATGTTTTTTATATTTTAAAGAAAGCAGGAAAGCCACTGCCAGGTGAAAAAAAAAACTTTTAAAGAATTGTAGAATTTTAAGCCAATATCTTCAAATATATGGGGTTGGTGTAGATACTTCATGATATTTTTCTAGGGTATTATCTAGGTTCTGGATCCATTCCTGAAAATTTTATGCAGCTAACTTTCCAAGATAGAAAAAAGCCCATCATCAATAACTTTACAAAACTTTTATTCACCTTACTTTACATTTTTTTCATTTATTTTATGAAGTATCAGCATAGTACATCTAAAAAACCAATTTCAGCCCTACTTTATAGTTTTCCTTTTGGCAAAGACACCCCAAGAACTTGTCCTGACTTCTAAGATAGATATAATTTTTTCTTTAAATTCATGGAAGGTATTGATTTATTTTCTAAAAAAAAAAAAAAATCCAAGCACTACAGACAGAGGAGGGATGAAGACTGGGTAAAAGAATCAGTTTTCTAGACAAACTGAAAATATATTATCAACTACTACAGAAGTAGGAACCCATTATTGAATGCAGGGCTAAGTTTACATCATTGCCAGATAAGAGCGATTCTAACGGGACAGGATCACGTGTCTCTTTCTAGGGCTGTTTTCTGGTTATGTTAATGTTGTTTCATGGTTATGTTTTGTTGATGGTTATTTGGTTTGATGTTTCTATGCCTATTACTCCAGGGATAAGTTTACATCATTGCCAGATAAGAGCGAGTCTAACGGGACAGGATCATTGATCTACTAATAGAATTAGAAATGACATCACTTGATTTCTAGGAATTATGCGGGACTCTAAAGAGATAGAAATTCTATTTTTAAATATGGCTTCTCTGGTCTTTAGGCTTAGTGATAAATTCAGTTAATATTCTTTCGAAGCCTTAATAGTGTAACTAGGAACACCTAGTTACAATTAAACACTTAGTAAACACTTTTTAGCAAGAGTACACGTTGTGGGTGTCATATGGCCCTTTATGATTGCCTTATTAAGTTGAATTTATAAGCAGATTTGTTTATTAATGAACTCATAATTAGCTCTCTATGATGTCCATGTGTCTGGCCCGGCTTTTTTATTCAAAAAATGTCAGCCGAATTGCACTTTTAGAGTACCCCCCCCCCCCCTAACGTAGTCTAAAATGGCGTAATTTACCTAATTCAGGTAAGTTTGCGTTAATTAAACTTCCTCTTAACGCAAGTTTATCGGATCAACCTTTTTTGCACCCCAGCTCTAAAAAAATCCTGGATCCGCCCTTGAGTACCATATGATAGCTTTATCGAGTCTAATTTATAAAAAAAGATACAAGAATTAGCCATGTTTCAGTGTCCGATAGCAACGAAGAAATAAAGAGGATATATCGCTGCTGCCCATGCAAAAAATTATTATTTGTTTTTGTTCAAAGAGGTGGGTTCTAATTTTCCTGTATAAGGTTTCGACAATTGCAATTTAAAGGGTGTACTTTTAGATTTGCTAAGAAGCTATTTTCAAATCACATGCAACTGAATGATGCGATGCACGGGGCTATTGGAATACCGCTTGGTTAAACTGTAAGATTTAATATCCAGTAATGCGCGCAGGAGTTGAAGGAAGTGGAAGGGAGATACGCACTTTAATATTAAAATAAAGTTGGCAAAAAACACCGATCTTATACGAAATTCACCATCACTCACCCCAAAGCTTGTTTACAACACTCTACTGTCGTCTCCAGCAACTCATAGGTGAGAATTTTAGAAAAATCTGATCGTTAGCATTTAATTTTAGCTGATACGTGTGCGTTGTTTATTTATGTATTGTATAAGGATTTTGAAATTAACCGAGTAACGTCATTGCTAAATAGCAACTTTTCTTTACCACCTCTTGATGAGAAATGTACTATTGAATACCTAGGGAGAAAAAAGGCCATCTTTACTTTTTTTTTTAACCGTTTGGTACCCCCTCCCCCTCTACTCCCCATTAGGTGGAATAGCGCATGCACTTGTGGTCCCAGAATTGGGACAGCTGGGCTGCTATGTATTCAATAAAATTAATAGTTCAGAAAAAGTGCGTTCGTAGGCTCAGCGATGTAAGATGACGAAACTCTCGGTTCCTTCACCAGCCCCGTTAAAAACTAGCTCTGTCCAGCTCTCAAGTTTGAAGTGTTTTATAATATAATAGAAAACGTAATTTATATCAATTTATTTGGTTTTTACAGACTAATAAAACCAAGAAAGGGCAGAGCTCCTTGCTTACCTTTTTTTGGCTCAGAACCAACTGTAAAAAAGCAAAGGACTTTGGAACACCAAGAAGAATGTATTGAAAAGAACTATGATTCACCGTCTACTTCTTCTTATAGCAACATAAATACAGAAAGTGAATCTAATCTGAACTGTGAAAGCAGGTCTACTTTGATCAAATTAATAAACAAACGAGATCCAGTTAATGGTCCAGCCTCAGATTTGGCCCATGCTTGTGATGGCCCCTTTCAGCAAAGAGACTTGATTTTCCCTTTAACTAATGGGAGAAAATTTAGAACAGATTGGTACAGCACATTCCCTTGGTTAGAGTATAGCCCAGGAAACGATAAAGAGTATTGTTTTACCTGCCATGCATTTTACTGTTATAGTAAAAAATATAAAGCAGATGATGATTTTACAGTGAATGGGTTCTCTAATTGGAAAAAAGCCGTCCAGGTATTTGAAAGCCATCAGAAGTGTAACTCACACATGGATAATGCTGTTAAACTTGTCTCTCTTAGAGAATCGAACAAAACTGGTTCTGTTGCTGAAAAAGTAAACATTAAATACTCCAAAGACGTGCAACAAAATTGATTGTGTCTAAAATCCATATGCAAATCACTGATATTTTGTGGTACACAAGGTATCGCATTATGAGCAGATGACGAAACTATGGATTCAAAAAACAGAGGGAATTTTTTGGAGCTCACAGAACTTCGCTCTAAGGACAATGATGTGATTCAACAGCTCTTCGTCGAACGTAAAAAGAATTTTCCATATATTTCACCACTTATCCAGAATGAATTATTATCTATTATCGGAGATCAAATATTATAACAAATAGTTAGACAAGTAAAAGAAGCGAAAATATTCGCTGTTATTGTGGACGAAACTCGAGATATAGCAAAACATGAGCAAGTTGCAGTGGTTTTGAGATATGTTAATGAAAACTTAGAAGTTCGCGAATTGTTTGTTGGTTTCTATTGTGCTGAAAAAACCGATGGGAAAGCATTAGCCACACTAATAAAAAATACATTTCTTTCACTAGAACTGGACATTAAAAATTTACGTGGTCAGTGTTATGACGGAGCTTCGAACATGAGAGGGCCTTATAAAGGTGTGGCAGCCAGAATACTTCAGGAGAGCCCAACCACAATTTATATTCATTGCTGCGCACACATACTGAATCTATGCATTGTCAGCTGCTGTAATTCAGTGACTCCAATCAGAAATACGTTCTTTGTCCTTCAAAGTATCTATAATTTCATTGAAAAGTCAACCAAACGCCATGCAGTTTTTGAGAGGATTCAGAAGAGTTCCAAGTCCTTTCATGCGGGAACCACAACTTTAAAGTCACTAAGTGACACCAGATGGACTTGTCACATTGAAGCAGTGCGTGCACTGCTGGACAACTTTGAAGAAACTCTTGCAGCTTTAGAAAACATTTTTAGAGACCGGCCATGACGCTGGAGGACAAGCCAATGCTTTGAAAAAAAGTATCAAAGATTTTAGCTTTGTTTTTGACCTACTCCTTCTAAGAAGAGTTTTAATGCAATATGACATATTATCGAAAACATTACAGTCCAGAAGTGTGACTTATGAATTGGTAAAAAAGGTCAAGATAAGTACTGTTGAAGTATTAGAGTTCTTTCGATCAGAAGAGTTTTTTCTCAAATCGTTCAATCACAGGTCAGAATTAGCTATTAATGTGGTTTTAGAGGTCCTGAATTGCCCCGGAACCATAAAGTTCCAGTGAAATTAGGTGGGGGCACAATACTTCCATATGAGACAGTGCAAGGAGTTTTTCAAAAATACAGTGTTGTATCCTGTTATTGATGTTTTAACTACTGAAATTTAAAGTAGGCTAGAAGAGAACAGTTTAGACATTTTGAACAAGTTAAGCGTAATGCTAGGTGCAAACAAAATGAACAAAGACGCTGTAAGCCTTGTGTGTGAGTACTATAAGCTCGATTTTGAACGTTCTATGTCTGAGCTACAGTGTTTTTACGGTGTTGAGGATATAAAAAACAAGAACATTCTAGAAAGGGCATCTGTTTGTGCTGAAAAATGATTGAAATGAGTGGTTCCTCTGATATTAGATTTATTTAAACCGTACTTCACTATTCCTATGAATTCTGCGTCGTGTTAATCGATGGTTGAAGACATACTTTCGCAACACCACGGGACAAGAAAGATTATCTTCACTTGCGCTGTTGGCAATTGAAAGAGAAGTACAGATTGACCATGATAAAGTGTTAAAGGAATTTAATATAGAAATTTAATATGTCATGATGGCAACTAATAGCCTTTTGAACTGTTCACGGGGAGATATACTGTAATTTCATTGTCAAAAATATCTGTGACTACACGCAAATCCTCGGGTGTATTTTGATTAAGATCCAATAGGATATAGCCGTAGAATTTATTTGGGTTCTTATTTTACGCTGAAGGTAGGAATGTGATTACACCGGAGTATATTATCTGATTGGGAACAATTAATTAACGATGATGACGACCAACAGTGTCGATTATGCAGTTGGTGCAGTTCAGTTCCAATGTTTGCATACATTTGCTATGACGAAAAAGATCGTTGAGAACTAGAGTAACGGAAATCTGTTCATGATGAGAGCTAACTGTGAACAGTTGTAGCATTTCCGGGGACCACTGTTCAATAGAATCAGCCAGATCGTCAATAATCAGCCAAGAGTTTGGTTCAATAATGCTGAAAACATCAAGTCCCTGTATGAATCGTATCTGCACCAGCCCCAATATGCCAATTGCTTTTATTTTATCATATGACTCCTGCCAAATACTGTAACAATAGTAGATTTTTTTTGGCTTTTCCACAAACATTACATTTTATCGCAATTTTTAATTATTTTAGTTAAGAGTGTTGTTTTGTCTGACATTGATGGCCCACACAAAAACGATCTGAATGGTGTTTTAAATTGATACATGTCCCCTTCAACAGTTCACCTACAACTAACTGTAGACTATAGATGTCTAATGACTAAATAATTTCCCTACTAGTACTACCCCGTTCAAGAATAATGAGGAGGAGAAGAAGAACAAAATCAATACAGAATCATATTTTCTTTAATTATGCATAAAAGTAATAGAACTTTATAAATACTACATTGAACATGAAAAAAAAGCACATTAAACATGAAAATATACACTTTTTTAAATTTATTTATAATAAAAAATACAGCATTTATTTTACAAGAGCACTGAAAAAAAACTTTAATAAATACACTTTTTTTTAATTTATTCAACAAAAAATACAACACTTATTAGAATATACACACACTAAAAATAATATCACACTTTTATTTAAAACATTTAAAATTTGAAATGGGGTCCCCCCGGGGGCAGCCGCTGCGGCGGCCAAAGGCCGAGGGCAGCTGCTGCGGCTCGGGCCGCGGGGCCCGCTGCGGTGGGCCGGAGGGGGGCATTAAATAGTGGAATTCATGATGAAATTGCTCTGCCTTGCACAAACATTGAAAATTGTTTGCGATAAAAAAAAGAGAAAAAGAATTTAAAAACATCCATCTCCCATCACCCAAAAAAACCTCCCACGCAATTTGTACTTTTAAAGAATTTAAGTTAATTTTTGTAGACCGAGTTGCCTTCTTTAATCTACAATATCAACTTGGTCGAAGATTAAGCGCTGACCCTGTTATATTAACATCACATCATCCACAAGTAAACAGACTTTTTAAAATATGGTTGACATGGCGTTTTTCTCAACTCAAACTGTGTAGTTTTTAAATTGTAAAGAACGAATCGCCATGACTTTCGCTCTTGGTACTAAACTACGTTCCACACACTTTCTATGCACACTCATGTCGAAATTATTTTTTACAAAGTGTGTAGGTACCCCCTTGCAAACTTGTTTGATATCCTTGTTGTGCGTTTCCACAAAGTATACCTTCGGCCCAGGAAACACACTACTGGATATCAGACCGATTCCCGTTTCAGATTTTAACATTAACAATTGATTTGGGGCCTGGCGTTTCACTAGCTCTGGGTAGCGGGATTCATCCCAGTTGGTATAGTCCATTCGTGAGCTAATGAACTCACCATTTTTCAAATCATTCAATAGATTTTCAGTTTTAACTTTTAACAGGAGTGAATCAGTGTCCCCATAATACACTTGAACTTGTCCCTCAATCGGCCAATGTACCTTGCATACATTATAATAAAATGACAATATGAGTTATTTAGATATTTCAGTTATTGCACTCCCGCCTCAAATATTCTTATTTTATACAATATTTCTTTTCTTGCGATGTAGGAGCACCTTATCAGAGTATACGATTTTAAGAGGTTTGAAGTTTGGATCCGTACTTATTCGAGCACAATCTTGGTGACTGATTACAATATAACATCGACTACGGCTTCGTACGCTTTTGCACATTTTACTGAAGGCTGAGTTCAACATGAGTTTATAGACTTCTTTTTCAACTTTCGTTTTCGTATGTGAACGTTTACTGACAAAGGTGTCAATAAATATTTTCATATAAGGCTTTTGATCCAATTGGTGGGCTCTGTGAATCTTTGTGACTTTGAAACCATTAGACAACATCCATCTAAATAGCACGTGATGAAAAACGATATTCTGTTTCGGGTTGAGGTCGGCAATAAGTTTTGTTTCGAAGGCACCCAGTGCATACTCCCATCCTCTACTAAAGATAAATTGTAGGGGCTCAGAGAGTCCCTACCCACCGGTCTATTTATGCACGGAAGGACAAAGTCTTTTACCGAGTCATGGATTTCCATGGGTATATCACCGTCAATTTCAAAAAACCATCCCTGTGCCCCATTCTCATCAACTCTACCAATGTCGGGGAAATTTGAAGCACATGGATTTTTAAGCCATTTATAATTCCCACAAGGCAAACATTAGTGAGATATTGCCAATGGGTAGAGAGAATTCATATCCAAAAAAACTGCGACTGACTTTTCATCGGTGTGCTGTCCGGTCGGATCAGTTTTCATGATACGGTCCCCGTGAAAAACATACCCACCCCTCATTGATCTCTCTACAAACAGATGCTGATCAACATCGATGATCCGACCTGTTTCTTCTTTGCTGATTTTAAGTATCATATCCACCAACAGATGAGAAGTTGAAAAATAATACCCTAAATCCAGCCCAAATTCCCACAGATTTTATCCGTATTTTTGTGCACAATGTCCAGAAGAGTGAGTACATCACTAGCCAAGCATATTCTACAATAATCCCGCCCATTTTTAGATCCGCCCTTTGCCCAAACCCTCTTAGAAAATTCATAGTCATTAGTGGTGCACTCACTATCAGTAAGATAATTGTAAAAAGCTTCAATGAGCGGTAATGACACCTCATCTAGACTCAAGACAAATTTAAAGTTCTCACATAGCTATTTGCTAAGTCACTTGGATAAATAATACCGTTTATCATCAAGGACTTACTTTGTGAAGAAAGGGGAGATGTTGAATTTTTCAATTTCCTGTTACGCAAAAAATTAACTTAATAACTTGAGATAGAAGGTGAATGAGTCTAAAAAATGTTTTTTATTTAGGCACATGTTACTCTTGACAACTGTTTTCCACATGAATTCTAGTAACAGTAGCTTTTTCGATGATTTGGGTATGATATTATATGAAAATGAACCATTTATCCATGCGTCATCTACAACTCCACCCTTGGCAATGCGGGCCAACGCCGGTAGAACAAACTTTTAGTCATAATTGGAATTGTGTATAAAAACCGGTACAAAATATTGCTGTCTAACGTTTAAATTTATGACTGATGTGCTACCCCTCTAAAGTTACTCCCCCCGATATAATTTCCTGCCACAAATGATCATAGTCGATCACCTTCCTCTTCCCTTCATTCCCAACACCATCATCAAATTTTCCCTTGCAAACCCAACATATTTTACGATTTTTAATGGCCAATCTGTCATCTGGTGATAGGAGCATAGGATAGTTTGTGTAACGAAGGTTCTAAATTGCACCATTTACTGTTTTTATTAGACTGACAAATGCCAAATGCATGCAATTTTTACTACCCAATGACTCAACTACGTCCAACATTTTTGTAGTATTACTGTAGTCTTTTTGTACATGAGCGTGAGAGACCCCTTTGGATTCATGTATCTTAATTTGATTTGAATTTGACGAATCGTACACGTCTATGAGTCGGTCTTCGCAGTCCAAAGCGATCTTACTGCTCTGTAGGAACGCACTTTAGAAATTCTCAAAACGTAAGATCGCTCTATCTCCACTTGTCGATTCCACAACCTGGTATCCAAGACGTTTAAAGTGTTGCGTGTTCTTCTTATACTTTAAGCTGCTTCAACATTAGGACAGGGTTGTCGGAAAATAGTAGCGTACCTCATGATTCTTAACCTCACATAGAACACAAATGGTATGTGTAATTTCATTAAAATTTCCGATTGAATCAGGTTCTTTGGATGGCGTGTATATAAGCAAAACCCAATATTACAATAATTCAAATGAAGGAGCCCTCACTGGACATAATACGCCTCTCTTATCGGAACGGTGGCACTCCTCCAATTCTGTATCATACTGTAACACCGCGACACCAATCTTTAAATGTGCATTATCCCTCTCAAAAATATCTATTCCTTTTAGTGTCACGGGAAATTGACCATTTAAACAATTAAAATCTACTATGGGGAATTTTGAGCCCTCCCTATCATTAACTGTCAATTCATCCAACTTTTTCTTAGATGCATTTTCGCGCAGGGGTCTGTAGGCGCCAATTAAAAATGCATACTTGAAACACTGTTGTCTCGTATCGAAACAGATTTGTTGTATCCCCCTACATCTCTCTAAATCTGAATGATATTTTAAAACTATATCCCTCTCCCCATGCCCACCTCTTAAAATAAAATCCTTTGTAAATCTACAAATGTTAACGTTTAAACCCTCAATAGATAAAATCACCGACCCATTACCCCCCTCGTTATAACTTTACAATTTACTCTGAATGCTATTAAACCAATGTAAAAAAAATCCTCATAATTTGATAAATGTGGGCGAATTGCCAACATCTCTATGTGCAAGTATTTCGAATACAGCTCGCTCGTATTTTTATTTAAAAAAATATTTTTAGTGCTATTGATGCTTTTAAACTGACCCCCACCCCTCACACCCCCATCTGTTGTTCAAGAATGGCTCGAATCTTAATAACATATAAATGGGTAATGTCCAGGGGATCTGTTATTATATCCCCTGACACTAGAGAGTTAAAGGGGTCACCGAGTTTGGCGCTTAAGACCATTGTATGGTGCAAGGCAGAGTTGGAAAGAAAAAAATCTGGAAGTGGGGATACTTGTGATGATATTATATCATTATAAGTACTACTATTAGCGGTAGAATTAACAAGAATGGTGGGGGGTGGCATAAACTCCCCAACAGCACCATCCTCAGTCTGTTCTGTTGCATTGGATGGAGGTGGCAAGAAATCCCCTAGGCTAATTAGTATATCTTCCAGGGTGTTAGGGGATAGCTGATCAAGCCAGCCTGTATTGTCCTGTGACGGAATTTCTTTATGAGGACCCAGTTGAGATGCACTAGTACTACTAACATCACCTAAATGCTCTCATAAATCTATCTGTCCATTCTGGGTCCTCCACCATGTCAATGTCACAGGTTAGACCATCTAGGCTGGCCATGTCCCCAAAATAATCATTTAAAAAACCTCTATGCCACTTCATATTATCAAGAACTAGTGTAGGCTCATCCCTAAACTCCATTGGTGGTGCGACGATTGGTTTAGGTCGACTAAAAATGGATGCTCCATGACCAGATCTTGCTGGTACTACTAATTCATTAATCTATAGAAAAAGCGTTTGTTTCTTATGTGAAATAACCATTATTTTATAAAGTTAAAAAACTATGTCCATTTTTCACCCCACCCTCAAAAGTTAATTTCCCCTCTTAGCATTATATTCACTAAATAATTGCGCCCCACCCCCTCCTCAGAAAGTTCAGAAAGAAGTAATTATTCTATTTCTCCTGAAGCATTTCAAATCAGATGTTTACCGGGGTATTAAATTAGTACCATTTTTACACCTCCCTCAAAACTTAAATTTTTTCTCCTAACATTATTTTAACTAAATACTTTACCCCTCACCCCCTCACTTCTACTAGAGTTGCCCAAATAGAGATTAGTCAATTCTAACTTCCACAATTTTTTTATGTTATTAATTACACTGAAAAAATTGAATGCCTAAAAAGCCCCGATAAATATTCGCTAGTTTGGTGTGGCATAGACAATGCAGTGTTTTGACCGTTAGCCCTTTTACTTCCCTATAAAAATACTTTATAATAATTGAGAATTAAGATTCTATTTTATATCCTAATCACACGTTTAGTCCAAATATATTCTTCCGACGTTTTCTCATAGGCCACTGGCCTAATTTGGCTTTTGTGTGTGCCCCATTGTTTTTGTGTGGGTTCCATTGTAACTAAATCCCTGTGTAACTAAACCCCAAGCAACTGAACCCCTCCCCCCGTGTATCTGAACCCTCGTGCAACTGAGCCCTCTTTAACTGAACCCACATGCAACTAAACCCCCGTGTAACTCCACCCAATTTAACTAAACCCCGTGTAACTGAACCATCGTGCAAGTGAACCTCCGTGCAAGTGAACTCCCCGTATAATCGGACCCCCTTAAAACTGAACCCACTGTGCACTTAAACCCCCATATAATCAAACCCCCACATAACCGAACCCCCATACAACTGAACACCATGTGCAACTGAATCCCCTAAGCTATCTGATAAATGGTGCTTACCATATAAGTTACAGCTAGCTCGCTACAAAGTATTCGTGGGGCATAGTGAATCACGCGTTTTCTTCTCAAATTCATGTCAATGCTGCCAGTCTCATAATTGAGCTTTGGTTGTCCTTGACTTGATATCTGAATATCTGAGTCCTGGAAATAAAAATCAATTTTTAGTTATTCATTAGGTATTTAAATACGATGTATAAAAAAAATAAAATTTCAACTATTAGCTACATTTGAAATTTATTCAGAATATTAATGGTGGAAACCCCTTCCCCCAACTCCTTTTTTTTCAATAATTACCCCTTTAGTAAATACACACGCGTACATACAGTGATCGTCTCAATTATGTATGACACGGAAGATAATTGCTATCTGTTGAGTTAAAAATAGAAATTGTTGGGAACGCTATTTTACCAAGATATCTTTATACCTGTCCATCTGCTTTGAAGCTAGCGAAAAATATACGATCTGAAGCATTTCAAGTCAGATGTTTACTGGATATTAAATAAGTACCACTTTTACACATCCTTCAAAACTGAATTCCCTCTCCTAGCTTATTTTTAACCCCAATTATTAAGTTCGGTTAAGCTATGAATGTATATAGCCATAAAAGTGCAGTTTTTTGACGCATCAGTCACACAACCTCCCCCAACAAGGCCTCAACAATGAGCTACCGGAATGTCATACAACACTTTTTTTAAATACGATGTATGAAAAAAAATACAACTTCAACTATTAGCTACATTTGAAATTTATTCAGAATATTAATGGTGGGCACCCCTTCAACCAACTCCTCTTTTTTTATTCTTCAATAATTACCCCCTTTAGTAAATACATACGCGTACATACAAGAATATTCTCAATTATGTATGGCATGGAAGATATTTGCTATCTGTTGAGTTGAAAATAGAAATTATTGCGAACGCTATTTTACCCAGATATCTTTATACCTGGCCATCTGCTTTGAAGCTAGTGAAAAATATACGATCTGAAGCATTTCAGATCAGATGTTTACTGGATATTAAATAAGTACCATTTTACACATCCTTCAAAACTGAATTCCCCCTCCTAGCTTTATTTTTAACCCCAATTATTAAGTTCGGTTAAGCTATGAATACATAAAGGCATAAAAGTGCAGTTTTTTGACGCATCAGTCACACACCCTCCCCCACCAATGCCACAACAATGAGCCACCGGAATGTTATACAACACTTTTTTTCTAAATACGATGTATGAAAAAAAAAATACAATTTCAACTATTAGCTACATTTGAAATTTATTCAGAATATTAATGGTGGGCACCCCTTCCCCCAACTCCTCTCTTTTTTTCTCTACAATAATTACCCTTGATTATTGGCCGAGTTGGACAATCATCCTCTCATTAAGTTTATTTAATTAAGAGTACGATGAAATGTAATCTCACGAGAAAACAGCCTTCTAATCAAAAATATCTAAACAGCTGTTATGAACATGTGAAATTTATCGTAGCTCGCATATTTACAGAAAGTTCCCTATTCTGTGTGAAACTCAAAATGATAGATAATTCTGTGTGAAACTCATAATGATAGATAGGAAATAAAAAAGGTTGTTTCTTATATTAGTCGACGAATAAAGTATATTTACTTACCAATATAATTCTTTTATTGTCCATTATAACGAGCGAGTTGATTCTTATAGGTTTACTAGAGCTTCTATTAATAAACTGACACAGAATGAAAAATTCGTTCAATATATATAGTAAAAAAAACAAAAAAAAACATGATTATAACCAACTGTAAACCGGTATTTCTAGAATGAGACCATTCTTTTATTACAAAATTTGACAATTTATATTTTTCGGAAAAAAAAAACAAAAAAAAAAACAAAAAAAAACAAAAAAAACAACATGTTATGATGAAATTGTCTCAAAAACCCATTTGGTTGCGTTATATAATATCAATTATACTCTCAAAACGTGTTTGATCACTTTATAGGTATATAATATAAAAGGATTGGTCGCTTTTTGCAATGTAATCGTCAAACTGCACTGTATATTCTTTTAGGCGTGAAACTGCACTGTATATTCGTGCCTCAGGCTTGTGTAATTCCATGTATCCCTGAAACCAGCATATAAGTTACTACTGATATCGATTTTGCTCAAAAACTTCAAAATGATAAGTACCTCAAGTCAAAATTATCAGATGATAAGTTTGACTTCGGGGTTGATATCATTCCCACATTCCCAGTGTTAACCTTTATCTTAACCTGCTATGATAACTCACCCCCCCCCCCATAAACACGAAAAAAAAAATATAGAATAAATGAAAATATGAAAATAAATGCTATAGAAAACCAGGGGTTGGCAATCTTTTTCGGCTCCGGGTCAAAACCAACCACAATGTAAATACGAGAGGCCCATTTGGGTCAGTGATATTTTCATTTTAAAACAGTCTTTTAATGAATAATAAGACAAATTTATTAAGAAAATAATTACTATGTGCTTTGAACTTTAATTATTATTACAAAAACTAGAAAATTTCCACGGGTCACCCCGCAGGTCATAGGTTGCCGACCCTATTCTACACCATATATTCTGCCTTTATTTTGGTATGTAGGTAGAATATTTCAAAATTTCCTATTTTTTTATTATTTTTATTTGTCATACTTACCAGTGGCTGCTCAATTTGACGCATGGGGGAATTTTCTGTGGGGGAATAAGACTAGCATCTCTTAAAACTTTGGTAATTTGTATTATTTACGCCCCCAGCCTGAAGAGCTCTTGGCATCATGTCATCCCTGTACGTGTATTTATTGGAAATTCCGATTATTTTTTACAAAATGGCTTTTCCCAGATTTTGATGAGATTCGTAGGGGGCGTATGGGACAGATAGCAACAACGGGAACAAGAGGGTTGTGGTTGCCCTCCAATCACTTTTAACTCTTATAAAGGGCACTATAACTTTCAATTTTTAATCAAATGAGCTCCCTCCGAAGTCTCCACGACAACCCATTTCATACAGAGTGACTGAAAACAAAATACATTGGGATGGCATATCCCACTTTCCTAGTCTGCTGCCTCTGAAAAGATCAGAACTACCCAAAATTTATTTCTGGCGAAAGTTGGTCTGTCTGAAATGGTGAAGATCAACGTGAGTCAAGGAGCCTGAAACGTCTCAATAACGATTTTCATATGCTCACCGTTTCCTAAAATAGCATATTTTATCAAACAGTTCGTGGTAACGAACTGTAAGCAAGGAGCGACCCGGCTCAATGGTAACCGAAACTGTAGAAAACGGAATTTTGATGCCAATAGATACATCAAAAGAATCAGATTTTAATGCTAATCTCAAATATATAAGTTTCATCAAATTTAGTCCTACCTATCAAAAGTTACGCGCCTGAGAAAATTAGGATGATTTTCGAACAAAGGAGGAAAGACCGTAATAGAACCTTAATGAAAATCACACCATCATATTCAGCGTATCAGAGAACCCTGCTGCAGAGGTTTCAAGCTCCTATCTACAAAAATGTGGAATTTTGCTTTTTTTTTTGCCAGAAGAAAGATCACGGATACGTTTTTTTTTTTTTTTCTCTTTTTTTTTTTTTTTTTTTTCAGGGGTAGTAGTATTGACCCAAAGGTCATAGAGAATCATGGGAGCGCTCATTTGAATGGAAATAAAAATTTATATTGCCCTTTTTAATGGAAAAAAAAAATGGTGGACAATTAGGCCCCCTCCTACGTTCATTTTTTTCTCAAAGTCACCCGATCAAAATTTTGAGATAGCCATTTTGTTCAGCAGGGTCGAAAATATGATGACTACGTCTTTTATGATGACTTAATCCCCTGAAGTCACCGGGGGGAGGGCTGAGAGGTATCCCAATGTTAACATATAGTATTGGTTATTGGGAAACATACAGACATTTTCAGCGGGGATTTTTTCTGGTAGTGGGGGGGCGTGGGTCGGAGGTTACGTTGGAGGATCTTTCCATGGAGGAAGTTTTCATGGGGGAAGGAAAGCTGTTATGAAGAGGGCGCCGGATTTCCCAGCATTATTAAAAAACGATCATAAATTAAATATATATAAAAAACAAGTTTTTCAGCTGAAAGTAAGGAGCAACATCAAAACTTAAAATGACAGAAAACTTTACGTATATGATAGGGTTCACCTCCAAGTCGATACCTGGCTCTTTAAGCCAAAGATTATTAAGTACTTTCATAAAAGCTGTTTATTCTATTTAACGGCATTTATGTTTAAGGGGTCATTTTTAAAGAATTAGAACAAAATTCTAACTTTTGCTTAAAGAGCAAGGTATTGACTAGGGGGCGAACCCTCTAATATACGTATTGAAAATATATGAATATAGAAGTTCATTACAAAAATGCGGAATATCCATTTTTTTGCCAGAAGAAAGATCACGGATGCGTGTTTTTTTTTTTTTTTTTTTTTTTTTCCAGGGGTAATCGTATTGACCCAGTGGTCCTAGAATATCGTAGGAGGGCTCATTGGAACGGAAATTAAAAGTTCTAGTGCCCTTTTTAACCGACCAAAAAATGGAGGGCAACTAGGCCCCCTCCCACGCTCATTTTTTTCCCAAAGTCACCCGATCAAAATTTTAAGATAGCCATTTTGTTCAGCATAGTCGAAAATTTAATAAATACGTCTTTTAGGATGACTTAATCCCCCACAGTTCCCAGGGGAAGGGCTGCAAGTTATAAACTTTGCCCATTGCTTACATATTGTAAGTAGAGAGGGGGGTGCTACTCCGGACCCCACCACGTGGTTTATGGTTTTCTCAGTGAGACGAAAAAAAAAGGACTTTTATCACTTGAAAAACCATGAATTTTGTCACATTTATGTATGTTTTCTTGGATTGTTATGTGTGTTGGTCAATTTATTTGATTTTTTTCATGGTTGTCAACATCAAATTATGGATGTTTTATGGTTTTTGTCAGTGAGAATTTGAAAAACAGGAACTTTCTCATATTTATGTCTGTTTTTATGGTTTTTGTCAGTGAGAATGGAAAAACAGGAACTTTCTCACATTTAAGGATGACAACAGCAATTTATGTTCCTGTTTTATGTCTGTTTGTTGTCAGTGAGAATGGACATGCTTGACGCGAATGCTATGAGATTGTTTGGCTAGCCTGGCCTGAGAACTTGATTTACATAATCGCTAGGAGAACTTATTTATTCACGAAGGGGAAATTAAGAAACACTCTGGCTTCTTTAATCTTAGGTCTGAGGGATAAACGTTCTTTAGGTCAGAGAGAAAAATTAATATTCTATTTCTAGATAGGGCTTCATTGATCTTTAGTGTCAGGAATTATAAATGACATCACTTGTTATCTTGGAATTATGCGGGAGTCTAAAGAGATAGAAATTCTATTTTTAAATACGGCTTCACGGAGCTTTAAGTCGGAGAGATAAATTGATATTCTAACGAAACCCTAATAGTTTAGCTAGGAACATTTATGAGATGAAGAGATTAACGTAGGAAAGGGTTTCCTAGAAATTTGAAATGTGTTAGCACAGAGATGCCAAAAAACAAAAGGAACACGCTGAAATTACGTTTAGGGATTATTTGGGCGAAACTGTTTTATCCATTTTATGGGATTATTTCGGCGAAACAGTTAGAGACATTTTGAAAGAAGATTTTAGGAAAGGTTTTAGAAGAGAATGTGAGGGTGAAACTCTGTGGTCGTTATAATACACAAGTTCCATTTGAACAGTGTTGTGAGGTCCTCTACCCCAACCCCAAAGGGTTCCGATCCCCCACCCCAACCCCGAAGGAAGCCCCCGGTATTCAAAGGTCCCCCAAGCTCCCAAAGAGCCCCAGCCCTCCAAACGCCCTCCTCAGACCCTCAAAGGCCCTCCTCTGGTCCTCAAAGGGCCCCCGGACCCCCAAAGGGCCCCCCGGACCCCAGAGGCCCTCCCCCCGGTCCTCAAAAGTCCCCCGGGACCGCGACGCGCCGTGGGGTCGGACTGCGCTGCCTGGGATGTACCATCGGAGGCGTTATCATAGGTCGGGGGAAGCACCGCAGAAAAGCGCCACTGGGGGGTGCCACAAGGAATGTGCCGTCGGAGAGCGCAACAGGTCTGCGCCGCTTTTTTGTTAGAGTTCTAGTTTACTTTAATTTCAGTTAAGAGTTTAATGTTTTAACTTTGAGTTTCAGTTAGAGTTCTTGTTTAGTTTTAGTTAAGAGTTTAGAGTTTTTAGCTTAGAGTTTTTGTTGAAGTTCTAGTTTAGTTTAGTTTTAGTTAATAGTTTAGAGTTTTAGCTTTGAGTCTTATATTATAGTTTTTGTTATAGTTATAGTTTAGTTTAATTTTAGTTAAGAGTTTGATGTTTTACATTTGAGTTTCATTTAGAGTTCTAGTTTATTTTAGTTTTATTTAAGAATTTAGAGTTTTTAGCTTAGAGTCTTAGCATAGAGTTTTTGATGAAGTTATAGTTTAGTTTAGTTTTAGTTAATAGTTTAGATTTTTAGCTTAGAGTCGTAGCTTAGAGTTTTTGTTAGAGTTCTAGTTTATTTTAATTTTATTTTAGAGTTTAGAGTTTTAGCTTAGTCTTAGCTTAGAGTTTTTTTGTTAGAGTTCTAGTTTAGTTTAATTTTAGTTAAGAGTTTTATTTTTTTTCCTTTTAGTTTCAGTTAGAGTTTTATTTTAGTTTTAGTTAAGAGTTTGGTGTTTTACCTTAGATTCTTAGCTTAGAGTTTTAATTTGAGTTCTAGTTTATTTTAGTTTTAGTTAAGATTTTAGAATTTTATCTTAGAGTTTTTTTGTTAGAGTTCTAGTTTAGTTTAATTTTAGATAATAGTTTGATTTTTTTACCTATGAGTTTCAGTTAGAGTTCTAGTTTAGTTTTAGTTAAGAGTTTAGAGTTTTTAGCTTAGAGTTTTTATTGAAGTTCTAGTTTAGTTTAGTTTTAGTTAATAGTTTAGAGTTTTAGCTTAGAGTCTTAGCTTAGAGATTTTGTTAGAGTTCTAGTTTAGTTTAATTTTAGTTAAGAGTTTGATGTTTTACCTTTGAGTTTCAGTTAGAGTTCTAGTTTAGTTTAGTTTTAGTTAAGAATTTAGAGTTTATAGCTTAGAGTCTTAGCTTAGAGTTTTTGTTTGTGTGTGTGTGTAAGTTTATGTGTGTGTGCGAGTTTTTTTTGTGTGTGCACATATCAATTCTATTTTCCTAAAATAATATAAAATTTTTGTGTGTGTATATTTGTGTAATAATTTTTTGTGTGTGTATAATTTTTTGTGTGTGTGTATGTTTTTGTGTGTGTATGTTTTTTTTATTATGTAAGTTTTTTTTTTTCGTGTGTTTGTTTTTGTTTGTTTTTATTTTTTTTGTTTGTTTGTAATTTTTTTGTGTGTTTAAGGTTTTTGTGTGTATGTAAGTTTCTTTGTGTGTTTGTAAGTTTATGTGTGTGTGTGTGTGTGTGTGTGTGTAAGTCATTGTGTGTGTGTAAGTTTATGTGTGTGTAAGTTTTTGTGTGTGTGTAAGTTTGTGTGTGTGTGTAAGTTTTCGTGTGTGTGTAAGTTTTTTTGTGTATGTAAGTTTTTGAGTGTGCGTAAGTTTTTGTGTGTGTGTGTGTTATTATGTTTGTGTGTGTGTTTTTTTTTGTGTGTGTGTGTAAGTTTTTGTGTGTGTGTATGTTTCTTTGTGTGTTTGTTATTTTATGTGTGTGTGTGTGTGTGTGTGTAAGTCATTTTTTGTGTGTTAGTTTCTGTGTGTGTAAGTTTTTGTGTGTGTTTAAGTTTTTGTGTGTGTGTAATTTTTTTTGTGTGTGTTAGTTTTTGTGTTTTTTTGTTTTGTGTGTGTGTGTATGTTTTTGTGTGTGTGTTAGTTTTTGTGTGTGTTTATTTTTTTTTTTGTTTTTTCTTTTTTTTTGTTGTTTAAGTTTTTTTGTGTGTGTGTAAGTTCTTTTGTGTGTGTGTATGTTAGTTTGTGTGTTTATGTTTTTGTGTGTGTGTAAGTTTGTGTGTGTGTGTAAGTTTTTTTGTGTTTTTTAGTTTTTGTGTGTATAATTTTTTGTGTTTGTGTAAGTTTTTGTGTGTGTGTAATTTTGTGGGGGGGTTTAAGTGTGTTTTTGGATGTAAGAGTGTTTGTGTGTGTGTTATTTTATTTGTTTTTTTTTGTTTTTGTGTGTGTGTAATTGTGTTTGTGTGTGTGTGTAAGTTTTTGTGTTTGTGTTTAAGTTTATGTTTGTGTGTAATTTTTTGTGTGTGTGTAAGCTTTTTTGTGTGTTTTATTTTTTTTGTGTGGGTGTAATTGTTTGTGTGTGTGTAATTTTTTTGGTGTGTGTGTAATTTTTTGTGTGTGAGTAATTTTTTGTGTGTTTGTAAGTTTTTGTGTGTTTTTATGTTTTTTTTGTGTGTGTAATTTTTTGTGTGTGCTTTTTTTTTTGTTTTTGTTTATGTTTTTGTGTTTGTTTTAGTTTTTTGGTGTGTGTGTTTAATTTTTTTTGTGTGTGTAAGTTTTTGTGTGTGTGTGTATGTTTTTTTGTGCGTGTAAGTTTTTTTGTGTGTGTTATTTTTTTTTTTTGTGTCAGTTTATTTGTGTGTGTAAGTTTTTTTTTGTGTGTGTGTGTAAGATTTTGTGTGTGTTTGAGTTTGTGAGTGTGTAAACATATCAATTCTATTTTACTAAAATAATATAAAAATTTACACTTAAATTCAGATTTTTCTCAAACAGATGAAATAATTTAAAATACTGTTCTAAATTTTTCATAGAAGATAGAAAAGTTCAAGTTCTCTTCTGAATTTTACCAAAGAACATAATTCAATTCTAATTTCTCCAGAGAAAATAAAAAGCTTCCACTTCAGTTTTAAGTTCACCAAGACATGAAAAATTTAAAGTTCACTTCTAAATTTTTCAGTAGAAGATAGGAAAAGTTATACTATGATTGTGATTAATTTCCATGAAGATAAAAAGTTTCACTTTAATTCTAAATTTTCTTAAATTCAATTACGACCTTTCTAAAAGAGATGAAAAAATTTCAAGTTATGTTCTAAATATTTTACCGGAAGAAGAAAAGTTAAACTTCGATTCTGAATTTTCTCAATGAAAATGAAATAAGTTATTGATCAATTCTATTTTCCCAAAATAATATAAAAAGTTTCCACTTTAGTTCAGATTTTTCTCAAAGAGATGAAAAAATTTAAAATGCTCTTCCAAATTTTCCTTAGAGGATAGAAAAGTTCAAGTTCTTTTCTGAATTTTATCAAAGAACACAATTTTATTCTAATTTCCCCAGAGAAAATAAAAAACTTCCACAGATTATTTTCCATGAAGATAAAAAGTTTTACTTTAATTCTAAATGTTCTTGAATTCAATTGCGTCCTTCTCAAAGAGATGATAAAATTTAAATTTCTGTTCCAAATATATTCCCGGAAGAAGAAAAGTTAACCTTTGATTCTGAATTTTCTCAATGAACATGAAATAAACTATTGATCAATTCCATTTTCATAAAATAATATAAAATTTTACACGTCAATTAAGATTTTTCTCAGAGAGATGATAAAATTTTAAATACTGTTCAAAATTTTTCTTACAAGATAGAAAAGTTCAAGTTCTCTTCTGAATTTTACCAAAGAAAATAATTCAATTCTAATTTCTCCAGAGAAAATAAAAAGCTTCCACTTTAGTTTTAAGTTGACCTAGACATAAAAAATTTAAAGTTCAGTTCTAAATTTTTCCGTAGAAGATAGGAAAAGTTATACTATGATTGTGATTATTTTCCGTGAAGATGAAAAGTTTCACTTTAATTCTAAATTTTCTTAAATTCAGTTCCGACTTTTCACATAGAGATGAAAAAATTTAAAGATTAAGCTAGATTAAGTTAGGTTAGGTTAGGTTAGGTTAGGTTAGCCTACGTACGCGCGCGTACGTAGGCTAACCTAACCTAACCTAACTTAACCTAACCTAACTTAATCTAGCCTAACCTAACCTAATTTAATCTTTTTACCATGTTTAAGTTAGGTTAGGTTAGCTTATCATGAGTGCTCGTGATAAGTTTACCTAACCTAACCTAACTTAAACATGTAGAAATGTTTCTAATTATTTATTAATATTTATTTATACCTAACCTAACCTAACCTATTGTTTTTGGTGGTTAGATGAATGAACTGAATTTAAGAAAAATGAGAAATAAAGTGAAACTTTTTATCTTCAAGGTAAATAATCACAATCATAGTATAGCCATTCCTATCTTCTATGGAAAAATTTAGAATTGAACTTTAAATTTTTTATGTCTTTGAGAAATTAGGAAGTGAAATGGAAGCTTTTTCCTTTTCAATGGTAAATTTCAGAATTGAGCTAACTTTTTTTTCTCTTCTCTAAGAAAATTCAGAAGAGAACTTGTACATTTTGCACTTCTTCGAGAAAACTCAGAATTAAAGTGGAGCTCCATATCTTCATGAAGAATATTCACAATCAACGTATAACTTTTCCTATCTTCTTTGAAAAATTTGGAACAATGTTTTAAATTTTTTTATCTCTTTGAGAATAATCTGAATTGAAGTGGAAAATTTTATATTATTTTATGAAAATAGAATTGATCAATAAATTATTTGATTTTAATTTATAAAATTCATAATCTAAATTGATCTTTTCTTCTTCCGGAAAAATATTTTGAACATAACTTTAAATTTTTTGATCTCTTTGAGAAAGGTCTGAATTGAATTTAAGAAAATTTAGAATTAAAGTGAAACTTTTTATCTTCATGAAAATAATCAAAATCATAGTATAACTTTTCTTATCTTCTATGGAAAAATTTAGAAATGAATTTTAAATTTGTTATGTCTTGGTGAACTTAAAACTGACGTGGAAGCTTTTTATTTTCTCTGGAGAAATTAGAATTGAATTATGTTCTTTGGTAAAATTCAGATGAGAGCTTGAACTTTTGTATCTTCTATGAAAAAATTTGGAACTGTATTTAAAATTTTTTCATCTGTTTGAGAAAAATCTGAACTGAAGTGGAAAATTTTTATATTATTTTGGGGAAATAGAACTGATCAATAACTTATTTCATTTTCATTGCTAAAATTCAGAATCGAAGTTGAACTTTTCTTCACTTCTTTGAGAAAATTTAAAATTGAAGTGAAACTTATTATCTTCATAGAAAATAATCACAATCAGAGTATAACTTTTCCTATCTTCTATGGGAATTTTTTTTTATCTTCATAGAAAATAATTTGTGGAAGCTTTTTATTTTATCTGGAGAAATTAGAATTGAATTGTGTTCTTTAGTAAAATTCCGAAGAGAACTTGAACTTTTTTATCTTCTATAAGAAATTTGGAACAATATTTAAAATTTTTTCATCTCTTTAAGAAAAATCTGAGCTGAAGTGGAAACTTTTTATATTATTTTGGGAAAATAAAATTGATTAATAACTTATTTAATTTTCATTGAGAAAATTCAGAATCAAAGTTGAACTTTTCTTGTTCAGGAAAATTATTTTGAACAGAACTTTAAATTTTTTCATCTCTTTGAGGAAGGTCGGAATTGAATTTAAGAAATTTAGAATTAAAGTGAAACTTTTTATCTTCATAGAAAATAATCACAATCATAGTATAACTTTTCATATCTTCTACGGAAAAATTTAGAACTGAACTTTAAATTTTTTATGTCTTGGTGAACTTAAAACTGAAGTGGAAGCTTTTTATTTTCTCTGGAGAAATTAGAATTGAATTATGTTCTTTGGTAAAATTCAGAAGAGAACTTGAATATTCACGATCAAAGTATAACTTTTCCTATCTTCAATGAAAAATTTGGAACAGAACTTTAAATTTTTTCATCTCTATGTGAAAAGTCGGAACTTAATTTAAGAAAATTTAGAATTAAAGTGAAACTTTTCATCTTCACGGAAAATAATCACAATCAGAGTATAGATTATCCTGTCATCTATGGAAAAATTTAGAACTGAGATTTAAAATTTTTATGTCCTAGTCAACTTGAAAATGAAGTGGATACTTTTTATTTTTCTCTGGAAAAATTAGAATTGAATTATGTTCTTTGGTAAAATTTAGATGAGAAATTGAACTTTTCTATCTTGCAAGAAAAATTTGGAACAGTATTTTAAATTTTTTCATCTCTTTGAGAAAAATCTGAATTGAAGTGTAAAGTTTTATATTATTTTAGGAAAATAGAATTGATCAATAACTTATTTCATTTTCATTGAGAAAATTAAGAATCGAAGTTGAACTTTTCTTCTTCCGGGAAAATATTTGGAACAGAACATTAAATTTTTTCATCTCTTTGAGAAAGGTCGGAATTGAATTTAAGAAAATTTAGAATTAATGTGAAACTGTTTATCTTCATGGAAAATAATCCGTGGAAGGTTTTTATTTTCTCTTGATAAATTAGAATTTAAATGTGTTCTTCGGTAAAATTTAGAAGAGAACTTGAACTTTTATATATTATAAGAAAAATTTTTAACATCATTTAAAAATTTTTAACATCGTTGAGAAAAATCTGAAATGAAGTGGAAACTTTTTATATTATTTTGGGAAAATAGAATTGATCAATAACTTATTTCATTTTCATTGAGAAAATTCAGAATCGAAGTTGAACTTTTCTTCTTCTGGTAAAATATTTGGAACAGAAGTTTAAATTTTTTCATCTCTTTGAGAAAGGTCGGAATTGAATTTAAGAAAATTTAGAATTAAAGTGAAACTTTTTATCTTCATGGAAAATAATCACAATCATAGTATAACTTTTCCTATCTTCTACGGAAAAATTTAGAAGTGAACTTTAAATTTTTCATGTCTTGGTGAACTTAAAACTGAAGTGGAAGTTTTTTATTTTCTCTGGAGAAATTAGAATTGAATTATGTTCTTTGGTAAAATTCAGAAGAGAACTTGAACTTTTCTATCTTCTATGAAAAATTTAGAACAGTATTTTAAATTCTTTCATCTGTTTGAGAAAAATCTGAATTGAAGTGAAAATTTTTATATTATTTTAGGAAAATAGAATTGATATGGGTACACACACAAAAACTCACACACACAAAAAAACTTACACACACACACAAAAACTTACACACACAAAAAAACTTACACACACACAAAAACTTACACACACAAAAAAACTTACACACACACAAAAACTAACACACATACAAATACTTACACACAAACAAAAACTAACACACCCACAAACAAACTGACAAACAAACAAAAAAAAAATTACACAGAAAAAAAAGATTACACACACATAAAAACTAAAAAGGACACAAAAACTTAAACACAAAAAAAAACTTACAAACACATAAAAACTTACACACACACAAAAACTTACACACACACACAAAAATTTAAAAACATAAAAAAAATTACAAAAACAAAAAAAAAGAAAAAAACACAAAATCTTACACAAACACAAAAACTTACAAATACAAATAAACTAACCCACACAAAAAAAAACTAACAAACAAAAAAAAAAAAATACACACACACACATACAAACACACACACATAAAAAAAAAAACACAAAAAAAAACTAACACACATAAAAAAACAAACACACACACAAAAACTTACACACACACAAAAACTTACACCCACACAAAAAATAAAACACACAAAAACTAACAAACACACAAAAACTTACACACACATAAAAAATTACAAAAACAAAAACTTACACACAAACAAAAACTAACAAACACACACAAAAAATTACACACACACAAAAAAAATAACACACAAACAAAAACTTGGACACACACAAAAACTAACACACACAAAAAAACTTACACACACACAAAAACTAACACACACACAAAAAACTTACACACATAAAATTACACACACACAAAAAAACTTACACACACACAAAAACTAACAGACACAAAAAAACTTACACACAGAAACTTACACACACACACAATGACTTACACACACACAAAGACATACAGAAAATAACAAACACACACAAAAACTTACACACACACAAAAACTAACGCACACAAAAAAAATTACACACACATAAAAACTTACACACACACACAAAAACTTACTCACACACAAAAACTTACACACACATAAAAACTTACACACACACGAAAAATTACACACACATAAAATCATACACTCACACAAAAACTTAAACACACACAAAAACTAACACACACACAAAAAACCTAACACACACACAAAAAAACTTACACACACACAAAAACTTACACACACACAAAAAAACTTACACACACAAAAAATTAAACACACACAAAAACTTACACACACACAAAAACTTACTTACACACAAATACTTACATACACACAAAAACCTTACACACACAAAAAACTTACATACACACAAAAAACTTACACACACACAAAAACTTACACATGCACAAAAAAACTTATACACACACAAAAACTTACACACACAAAAACTTAAAAACACACTACATACACACAAAAACTTACATACACACAAAAAACTTACACAAAAAAAAAACTTAAATAAACAGAAAAAAACTTACAAAATCACAAAAAAACTAACACACACACAAAAACTTAAACACACAAAAACTTAAACACACACAAAAACTTACAAACACACAAAAACTTATTATACACACACTTACACACACACAAAAACTTACACACACTTAAAAACTTACACACACACACTAAAACTTACACACACATAAAAACTTACACACACACAAAAACTTACACACACACAAAAACATACAAACACACGAAAAAAATAACACACACAATAAAAATTACACACACAAAAACTTACAGACACACAAAAAAAAACTTAAACACACAAAAAAACTAACACACACACACAAAAACATACACACACACAAAAACTTACATACACACAAAAAGTTAAATAAAAAAAAAAAAAAAAAAAAAAAAAAAAAATAACATACACAAAATAATATTACACACACACAAAAACTTACAAAAGAAAAAAAAAAACTTTCACAATAAAACACACATACACACACAAAAACTAACAAACAAACTGAATCTTCCAAAAACAAAAAAACGTATTACACACGTATACACATAAGACAATTTTATATTATTTTAGTAAAATAGAATTGATATGTGCACACACAAAAAAAACTCGCACACACACAAAAACTTACACACACACACAAACAAAAACTCTAAGCTAAGACTCTAAGCTATAAACTCTAAATTCTTAACTAAAACTAAACTAAACTAGAACTCTAACTGAAACTCAAATGTAAAACATCAAACTCTTAACTAAAATTAAACTAAACTAGAACTATAACAAAAACTCTAAGCTAAGACTCTAAGCTAAAAATCTAAACTATTAACTAAAACTAAACTAAACTAGAACTTCAACAAAAAATCTAAGCTAAAAACTCTAAAATCTTAACTAAAACTAAACTAGAACTCTAAATGAAACTAATATGTAAAAAAATCAAACTCTTAGCTAAAATTAAACTAAACTATAACTCTAAAAAAAAAAACTCTAAGTTAAAATTATAAAATCTTAACTAAAACTAAACTAAACTAAAACTCAAATTAAAACTCTAAGCTAAGACTCTAAGGTAAAACACCAAACTCTTAACTAAAACTAAACTAAAACTCTAACTGAAACTCAAAGGCAAAAAAATCAAACTCTTAACTAAAATTAAACTAATCTAGAACTCTAACAAAAAAACTCTAAGCTAAGACTAAGCTAAAACTCTAAACTCTAAAATAAAATTAAAATAAACTAGAAATCTAACAAAAACTCTAAGCTACGAAACTAAGCTAAAACTCTAAACTTTTAACTAAAACTAAACTAAACTAGAACTTCAACAAAAACTCTAAGCTAAGACTCTAGGCAAAAAAATCTAAATTCTTAACTAAAACTAAACTAAACTAGAACTCTAACTGAAACTCAAATGTAAAACATCAAACTCTTAACTAAAATTAAAATAAAATAGAACTCTAACAAAAACTCTAAGCTAAGACTATAAGCTAAAACTCTATACTATTAACTAAAACTAAACTAAACTAGAACTTCAATAAAAACTCTATGCTAAAAACTCTAAACTCTTAACTAAAACTAAACTAGAACTCTAACTGAAACTCAAAGGTAAAACATCAAACTCTTAACTAAAATTAAAGTAAACTAGAACTCTAACAAAAGCGGCGCATCCCTGCGGCGCATCCCTGTGGCGCATCCCTGTGGCGCATCCCTGTGGCGCATTTCCTGCGGCGCATCCCTGCGGTGCATCCCCTGCGGCGCATCCCCCGACCCGCAGTCCATCCCCCGGTGGCGCATCCCCCTGGGGTGCATGCCGTCCCCGCGGTGCGTCTCAAGCCCGGGGGACCTTTGCGGCCGGGGGGGAGGGCCTCTGGGGTCCGGGGGGGGCCTTTGGGGGTCCGGGGGCCCTTTGAGGACCAGAGGAGGGCCTTTGAGGGTCTGAGGAGGCGTTTGGAGGGCTGGGGCTCTTTGGGAGCTTGGGGGACCTTTGAGTACCGGGGGCTTCCTTCGGGGTTGGGGTGGCGGATCGGAACCCTGTGGGGTTGGGGTAGAGGACCTCACAACACTGTTCAAATGGAACTTGTGTATTATAACGACCACAGAGTTTCACCCTCAAATTCTCTTCTAAAACCTTTCCTAAAATCTTCTTTCAAAATGTCTCTAACTGTTTCGCCGAAATAATCCCATAAAATGGATAAAACGGTTTCGCCCAAATAATCCCTAAACGTAATTTCAGCGTGTTCCTTTTGTTTTTTGGCATCTCTGCGCTAACGCATTTCAAATTTCTAGGAAACCCTTTCCTACGTTAATCTCTTCATCTCATAAATGTTCCTAGCTAAACTATTAGGGTTTCGTTAGAATATCAATTTATCTCTCCGACTTAAAGCTCAGTGAAGCCGTACTTAAAAATAGAATTTCTATCTCTTTAGACTCCCGCATAATTCCAAGATAACAAGTGATGTCATTTATAATTCCTGACACTAAAGATCAATGAAGCCCTATTTAAAAATAGAATATTAATTTTTCTATCTGACCTAAAGAATGTTTATCCCACAGACCTAAGATTAAAGAAGCCAGAGTGTTTCTTAATTCTCCCCTTCGTGAATCAATAATTTCCCCTAGCGATTATGTAAATCAAGTTCTCAGGCCAGGCTAGCCAAACAATCTCATAGCATTCGCGTCAAGCATGTCCATTCTCACTGACAACGAACAGACATAAAACAGGAACATAAATTGCACATTTAAGGAGTCCTGGTCATCCTTAAATGTGAGAAAGTTCCTGTTTTTCCATTCTCACTGACAAAAACCATAAATACAGACATAAATATGATAAATTTCCTGTTTTTCAAATTCTCACTGACAAAAACCATAAAATATCCGTAATTTGATGTTGACAACCATGAAAAACATCATATAAATTGACCAACACACATAACCATCCATGAAAACAGACATAAAAGTGAGAAAATTCCTGTTTTTCCAAGTGAGGAAATTCCTGTTTTTTCATTCTCACTGAGAAAACCATAAACCACGTGGTGGGGTCCGGAGTAGCACCCCCCTCTCTACTATTGTATTGGTTATTGGGAAGTATACAGACATTTTCAGGAAGGATTTTTGTCTGGTGGGGGGGCTGGAGGAGGGGGTTACTCGGGAGAATCTGTCCATGGAGGATGTTTCTTTGGGGTAAGGGACATTTCTATGAAGGGTGCGCCGGATTTCCAAGCATTATTTAAAAAACGATCAGAAATTAAATTTTTAAAAAACAAGTTTTTTCAACTGAAAGTAATAAGCAACATTAGAACTTAAAACAAACAGCAATTATTGCGTATATGAGGGGGTTCACCCCCAAGTCATTACCTCGCTCTTTGCGCTACAGTTTTTTTTTAGTGCTTTCAAAAGAGCTATCTATTCTAATTAAACGGTCTTTGTTATTCAGGGGTTTGTGAATTAAACAAAATTTTTACTTTTAACGTAAAGAGTGGGGTATTGACTAAGGGGAGAACCCCCTCATATACGTAATAACATATGCGTAATAAAAAAAAATCGAAACTCAATAGTAATCGAAACTTTTAAAAACGGAATTTTGATGTCAATAAATGTATCAAAAGAATGGGCTTGTAATGCTGATTCTAAATATATAAATCTTATTAAGTTTAGTATTACTCATCAAAGGCTATGAGCCTGAGAAAATTTACCTGATTTTTTAAAGAGGGGGGAAACATCCCCTATAAGTAAAAGAAATTTAATGAAAATCACACCGTCAGATTCAGCGTATCAGAAAACCCTATAACTTAGGTTTCAAGCTCATATCTGCAAAAATCTGCAACTTTGTATTTTTTGCCAGAAGAAAAATGTACGAATATAGAAGTTCGTTACGTAAGTTAATTTGTAAATTACGTCAGAACCAAATTTAGAGACAACCATTTAGCAAAAGAAAAGTAAAATTTTTATGCAAATTTTGTTTACTTATTCAATGACGGTGAGCCAAAATAAAAGCTGCAATAAATAAAAAACGATCGGAAATTAAATAAAAAAAAAACAAGTTTTTTAAACTGAAAGTAAGGAGCGACATTAAAACTTAAAACGAACAGAAAGTATTTCGAATATGAAAGGGGCTGTCCCCTCCTCAACGCCTCGCTCTTTACGCTAAAGTTTGACTTTCTCACAATTATATTTTTGTTAAACAATTAAAAACTTTAGCGTAAAGAGCGAGGCGTTGAGGAGGGAACAGCCCCTTTCATATACGGAATAATTTCTGTTAGTTTTAAGTTTTAATGTCGCTCCTTACTTTCAGTTTAAAAAACTTGTTTTTTTTATTTAATACCAAAAAAGGGCGAGGCAAGATTTGTTTGACAGAGAACCTTAATAGGCTGATTAAGAATAGTTTCTGGACTAGCAAAAAAGGAGGAAAAGTGTAAGTAGTCAGACCTCCATTTTGGAGGAAGTTCAAGTCATCTCAAGGGGAATCCTCATTTTTATTTATAAATTATAATTTCAATAGTAAATATTTTCACTGAACTTCCCCAAATGTTTTCTTAGGTAACTTACAAGGTAACTTTTTTCTAAGGTAACTTTTCTTAGGACTAACAGACCCTTCCTTTCGCTAACCCACCTGAAACAACCCTTGCAAATAAAGATGTACGCTTTATATTCAAAAAGCATCGAATTTCAAGAAGCAAAGCGCTGCTTTATATTTACCTCGTTTACTTTTTTTTCTAGAGAAGCAAAAGCTTTCCAAAAGCTAAGTGGGGGGGGGGGCATTAAACGGAACTTTTTTTTATCAACACAATCAAGCTGCTTGCTGTGGGGGTCAGACTAAAACCCTTATATCTGTGAATCCCTTTCTGTGCATGAACAATTTGTATTTATTTGTGTAGCCTAATCCCGTAGAAAAGTTTGTTTACCTAGTTTGTTGCTTTTTAAGCTTTTTTTCAAAACCTGTTTTGTATCACCTGTAGCTGATGTATAAACAGTTTGTGCTAACATGGAAAAGGATTTCTTTTTCAACAATGGACTGCGTCACTTTTGGGCGCCGTCAGATAAACAGACGAGTTTCATGGCGACTTCAACTCCTAAGGGAACTTGGAATAGAAAGTTAGTCGACTACTTCATAGCTGTGTTCTTTTATCATTTTCATTTGACTTTCTGGCAGAATCAAGCCAATCGTATAACCGATAGCTATTTGAAGGAACAAATTATAAAAAGAGGATCCACTTAGTTTTTAACTTCTGCTAACGAGGACCATCAAAATATAATGTCTTTGAATTTTGCTTGTTTTAGTTTCAGTTACTGTCTAGAAACAACTCATTGAAAAACATCCCGGTTTTGTCAATATAGAGGTTTTTTAACCACGAAAAAAAAAATTGAAAATCTGAAAAAATCTTTCTGGAACTAGAACATTTGGGGGGTCATTTCACCGTCCCTATCCTCCGTGTGTACTGGTATTTGAATCGTAATACTTACACACACAGGGATAGGTGAAATTCATTAGAGAAATTTTAGCGGAAAGATATAAAAAGCTCATTCAAATTTTCCTACGTTGACCTTAATCATAGATTTTTTTTTAAGCATCACATCCTAGCAACGTTATCACCAAAATTCCGAATTGTGTGCATCTATTTATGCGCAGGCACATAGTCCATGGTTTAGATGTTGCATGGGAGGGGGATAACCCCTCTTAGATTTACAAATGTTTAAGATTTTCTCCATAGTTTCGCATATTCTTTTCACATTTTTTCATTTTATTTAGGTTTTGACGTCACCCCCCTCACCCGAAATGCAAGACCCCTGAAAAAAAAATCCTGCGTTTGTGCCTGTTAATGTGTATTAAATACATTATGTAAAGCTACTTTGTTTTAGGTACATCCTCTGCATAAACGTCGTAAGTTTAGTTGGATACTATGCGTGAAAAACTTGAAAGTCATGAATAGCCAATAGGCTGGGTATGAGTGGACAATGCGTAGCTGAGGAACACCTGCACAAGGTGAATAGTATTGACAGTCCATCTTTTGTTGTTAAATTACCGTTTGGATTTTTGTTCCACCCTTGCTGATTTAGATACTGAATAAAATGGAGGGATCTAACACAACAAGACACAGAGTTGCCTTTTATGAAAGAAAGACACCCTCTGGTAAGGGGAGACGAGTAACAGGGAAACGGCATATAGCAGCGATTTCCTGCTATTCGAGTCGCGTACTCATCCGTTCCCACGGCTTCTAACCGGATGCAACAAGTCTTAATGACTGTTTAGAGATCCAAAAACTCTCTCGTTGATTTTGACGAGGAATTTAAAATGTGTTTGCCAGTCTGCAGATGAATGAAATGCCTATTTTTCGTTCTAAACTGTGGGAAACGCAATAGATCCTTCCAACTTGAATGCCATTGAATAAATCTTGACATTTTCCGGAGTGTATAAAATACATTACATTCACATTTCTTTTCCGATGCAGAATTTTAAAGATATGTATTTAAAATATAGCCTAAGTCATGAGCCGTAGAAAAGATTAGCAAAAGCTCTTGGCTACAATCGTGTCTCAAAGAAATGAACAAGAAGCTAAATGGGTCATTGGAATCTAATGGGTATTATACCCTAATTCACGTCAGTTGCAAGGTAAATAAAAAGACACAATGACTTACCAGGTTATCATGTAGCGTATAAGCAATATCTCCGAAATTAATTGAGATATCAAATGAAACTTTCAGAGGGTGTTAGGGGGTCCCAAGTGGACACCAAATTTTGACTGGGGAGAGGGGGCTAAAGATGTTCTTTCTTCGATTTACCTAAGTGTTTTTGTACTATAAGCCTCTATGGGACGTACAAGCCATTCACGGTTAAGTAGAGAGGTAAATCAAAAGATACTGTGTTGCCAGGTGATCAATACGATGGGTTTGCCATGCCCTAGTAACGGCTTCGAGCATCAAGTTGAAACTTTCAGAAAGTTTGGGGTTGAGAGGGCAGAGGGGCGGGGGTCTAATGCAGCTTGTCTCCAATTGGTTTACCAATTTTGACGATCTGGTCCTAGTGAAGTAGTAATTTTGACATGTGATCAAGTTTAAACGGCTCCGGGGGATAGAGTTGAAATTCTTAGGGGGTCTTGCGAGCTAAGTGTACCTCACGTTTTGACTTCGGAGAAGGGGCAGGGGTAAATCTTAAGAAACCGTATATCCCGGTAATCAAGATCGCTTATCTGCGATATCTTGTTAACTTACACAGAGTGTTTGGTAAGAACAAGGGGATTTCAAATATTATGTTTAGAAATAGGGATAATAACAGTTTGGTCTCCTAAATATTGGTTTGTCGGAAAAAGAACTAACAATTTCTTCTTCAAAATTTGAAACTTGAATCAGTAACTTATGGGCTCAAAAAGATCCTCATGTACAAAGAAAGGTTAAGACATTTTGGTTAACTCGAAAATAGGCCTAAAACTTTTTTACTTATTAGCTAGGACTTGTAATACTTTGTTTAGCCTAATTACTTAACTTCGAATGTTTTTGACTATTCCAAACTAAAAGACTTAAGGATTCGGGATTAACAAACGTGCCTTAAATCTCGTCTCTCCAATCGGCTTAAAAATTACCTTCACAAGTTTCTTGTCCAGATTTTATCTCAGGTAGTTGCGCCAGTTTGTTTTTTCGTTTTTTTTGATAAAAATATAAAAAAAAAACGTATTTTCGAATGACAAACAAAAAACGGGTATTTTTCACGACTTAGGGGATAATTGGTGCCACTTGTATCATAACTTAAGATAGGCTTGAAACTTGACAGAGACAGGAGGACCTCAATGAACACAAAAGCAATTATTGTGTTGATTCATGACCCTGAAAATAGGTCCAAATTCTTTTGCCTTCGATTGGCTTGAAACTAACTTTGCATGTAACTGGCACGGACAAACCTAAACGGAAAAAATATTGGGAAAACGAATGGGCCATATCTACTCGTGAGGCCCCGTTTTCTTTCTCCAATCGGCATGGAACCTTTCGAGTAAGAGGATTAGATCTAGGGAGCTTTAACAAGGAGAATAAATTTTGGAAGAAAATGTGGCTATATCGATTCTTAAAATGAAGTTGTCGATTTTTTTTTTTCGTTATTTTTTTTTATGATGTACTTCAAAATCTCATTTAGTGTAGACACCGACATTAAAATTTCTAAACTAAGGGAAACTTGAATAAACCAAAAAATTAAGAAAATGAATCTGATTGTATCGATTCGTGGCGTCCTGTTTTTATAATCATTTAATGAAACAGAATTCTCTTTAGTAAATGCCCTTGACATGCATTTGTTTTTGTAAAAAAACAGTCAAAACAAAATAAAACGCAAAAAGATTATTTATATAAAATAGTGGGTTAAAATACGTGTAAATTCAAGGGTTGCTACAGGATGGAGATCGAGATAGTTTCAGCCATGCAGAAGACCAAATATTATAAAGATTTTCAATTCATAAATCCGTCTCTCCATCCCCCTGGTATTATACAGTAAAGTTATAAGGAAACATATTGCAGAAAACTACTATTGATCGAAAATTTTGACAGAATATTCAAATTTGGCCCAAAATTTAAATTACAATCCAAAATTTTATATTTGACCAAAAAGAATGAAAAAAAACTTTACAAATACTATTAACCAATAATAGGAATGCCGTTAAAACCCATGAAAATAACTTGAAAAAAAACGTTCCAAAAAAGAAGTTTTTCAAAAAATAAGTGAATAGGCACATTAAAGCCTAAGAGGAGCAGAAATAATGTCAAAAATATAAATGAAGCCTAAAATAACCACAAATTCAAACAAGTAGTCAAGACAAACTTAAAACGAATAAAAATTACCACAAACCGGAGACCGCGTCAGTCCCGAGCCTAAATTTTTTAGCTTAGTCCGCAACTTAGACTCAACGCTCAGTTGGTTTTTGCACTGGGATTCAAAATAGGTCCATGATTTCGGTTTAAGCAAGCTAGAACATTTCAACCTTTCTGCTAAAAAATGGTGGCTGAGGGGAAGGGGGAGTTACTCAGGGGAGGGGGAGTTGGGTTCACAAGCCCACTTTGTACCTCTAATATTTTTATACTTTGCATGATCTGGTTTTAACAAGGTACCACATACTCAATTTTTCTTTTTACGAACATTTATCTGGAAATTTGGGGTCCTTGTCCCTCAGGCCGCGTGGGTTATTTTTATTACCATGGAGGTAGTTTTTAAGGACCGTTTTGAGTAAAATGGGCATCTCAAAATTTTGATCCTATGCTAATAGAGGGCGGGGGTGCCCAAGTGTAAAAAGGCGCCGGAAGAGGGTCGTTGTCCTCCGATCCCTTTTGACTAAGAAAAAGAGGTAATATAAATTTCAATTTCCGATCGAGTGAGTTCCCCCCTCAAGTTACGGTCATCCATTCTAGACAGAATGACCAAGTAAAAATAAAACATATGAGACACATAACTCTTTACTAAACCAATGCTATTGTTGTGACTCGAATTTTTTTTGTCTTTAAGTGTGTTATTTTTCATAAATTTATGCCTAGAAATGGGCAGTTGTGACTCAGACCATTCTTGATTCAAACCATTACATTTCCCATGTCTTAAAAAGCCCAAGAATTATAGCTTTCTCAATAACTCAAATTCCGCGACATACAGTTGACAAACTGCAGTAATTTATCAAATAGTGTTTCATTTAAAGGAATTACGTTTATTTAAGCAAGCCGTAGAGAATCTAGGTCTTATCACGTTAACGTGCTTTGAAAAGAGATTGGCAAGAAGCTCCAGCTTTTCCATCAAAATGAAAACTCTGGCCAGTTCACTTCCGGCGAACCTCTGAAATTAGACAATTTACAGAAGGGAGTTTAGCAGATGAAGGAGGAAGCAGATCATCAGGCGAACATCCTCATCACACACCAAGTAGGAAACGATGAGCTTCGCTCTTCTCAATCATATCCGGTTTATTTTCGGATATTGATACATATTCCCACGGAAGTCCACGTTAAGGGGCTCAAAGTCGGGTACCAGAAACATCCTTCCTGAATTAGTACCTTTCCGGTAAAGCAGATGGTAAATACAAGGGTTGTTTAATGACAAATTAGATAATTTAGGTACATTATCATCAAACCCCGGCTCCAAGTTTCAATTTGCAGGATCTATTTTGCTAAATTACATCTTCCATCAAAATAACTGGTCATTTTCTTCTAACCAATCGGTCATCTCTTCCAAAAGTAAGTGTGAGTGGAATTGTGTCAGAGATCATTCTGTAAATTAAAGACAAAAATTAATGACTTAGGGAAATTAATTGTCACTAGACGAAATTTAACTGTGCTTTAAATTTAAAAGCCAAAACTGCATGTGTAAATATGACAAAACAATTGAACTTCCTCTTTTTGATTTTATCATAATATAAATAAGCTGAAATTACAAAGATTAAACTTGGAAACCAAATTCTATATTATCGAGTAAAGAAAAATATTCATCAGTAATGAGAATTTACATAGGGAAAATCTCCGCAAGTCTAGGTAGTTTCGGAGTGCTTTTTTCGCCCCTCCCTCACTACTCTCCCCTTCCTTCTCCATCTCTCTTTCTCTCTCCCTTCTTCCAAGAGCAGGGTTGCCAGCTGGACACATTTTACGTTAAAAGAACACATTCCCGTGTGCCGGGGCTCAATGACATAAAAGGGCAAAACTGTGACACATTTTCGAAATTTGGGACATAAAAGGGCAAAAAAGCGACAAATTTTGTAAATATATGACATAAAACAAAAAATTTCCCAACTGGTTACATATTTTGCCAAAAAAAAAAAAAATATCACTTCTCACCAAAGCAGTGCTTTTTCTCGGAATTCTTTTTCTTTTTTTTAAGCATCCAGGTTTTATGTCGTAAGTAAAGGATTTTATCCAAAATAAGGGATTTACATGTTTATGGGAGATTCGTGCTTTCACACCAAGTCATTTGGTCTGAATGTTTTATATGGACTTTTTTAGTTTTCATCATTCGATTTTAACTGGCCGCTTTGAAATAGGTTTACAAAACCTCTTTTGGTAAATAATACAACTGGAAAAAAACCTAGTTTTTCAGATTTCAAGAAGGACACATTTTAGCTAAAAGTGACACATTTTTGGATGTTCAAGAGACACATCCATGGACCAAAAAGCTAACAACCCTGTCCACGAGCAGCCAGCAGGGGCGGATCCTGAATTTTTTTTTAGGGGGGCACAAAATAGGTTGATCCAACAAAAAAATTAGGGGGGGGGCGCAAAATAGGTTGATCCGATAAACTTGCGTTAGGAGCAAGTTTAATTAAAGCAAACTTGAGTTAATTAAGTAAATTACACTACTTTAGACTACGCTGGGGGGCACGCGCCCCCTCGCCGCCCCTGGATCCGCCACTGGCAGCCAGTATTGTTTTTGAAGAGGCAAACTGCCAACACTTGCCTTAAATGGCGGAAACCTTTGAATTCATCGTACTTAAATATCTACAGTTTTTGGCGGGGGGGGGCTGTTTTTCGTGCACGGGAGATCCCATTGACAAAAGATGACACTTGTTAACTGATCCATTGTATTTTTGGTTAAAAGTACACTAAACAATAAATAAAGAACCTCAATTTAGGGAAGGTGGATTTTCTCTTCACTTTTTGAAGCAAACAAGTAATGTCCACAATTAAAACAGTTAACAAAGAGCTAAAACAAGAGAGTTAATAAAGTATTGTTTAAATTAAAGGCGACTTTTACACTAATGAACGGTACCAAATTTGCATTTGCAAAATTCACAAAAATTTACTTTCGTAATTATGTCAAAATTCTGGGTAGAGATTATTAATTCCAAATTAATGTCAACCAGAAATAACACCAGGAGGAAATAGAGGAAATCTCTTTCCGTTCTTGGGTAAATACGACCTAAGGCCCTCCGTCAGCAGAGGTGTTAGGTGCCTTTAAAATAGTCAATATTGCATAGAAAAAAGCATAAGAAATAAGGAAGAATCCCCCATGGGCCCCCTTCCCTAAGAAAATTCCATTAGAATTCCAGATAATATACAAGACCCAAATATTGATCTAAAGACTTGTAATTTGCAGCTTTTTCTCTTTTTAAGGAAAACAGAAGTTCGGTTTCGGATACTCTGTAGAAAAATAATAAAGAAAAGTAAGATAGGATAATCATTTACTATTTTATTGAAATAAACTAAATTTTTAGTCGCTTTTCCTTTGTTTTTGTTTCAGCACTATATTTCTCCTTAAGCTGAAAAACGCAAAGACTGCTGATCTAACTAAAACTAATATTAAACAGTAACTGGGAAATTACATAGTAAATTGGCCATCAGTGGAGTATTTTTCTTTATTAAACTTATCAAGTTACTGAAAAACATTTTTTGGTTCTTCAAATATTTACATGATTTTAACCTTAGAAGTCACCCTCCCGTTATCTGGTGTTGGGGTCTGTGCTGCGGTTGCTTATTCTGCGCCGCTGCGCTACACCATTGATATTTCCAAGGCTAAATAGTTTGAAGGAAAGTATCCATCAAGCAAAAAAGACAGATAGCCACAGTAAAGGAGGAGCCAGAAAATAAGTGTCAAAATAAACAGTTAAAATATGGAAAGTCATTGAAATTTATATGAAAGCTATAGAAAGTTTTCTTCTTTTAGATTGTGATATTATGATTGAATTGAAAGATTAGGAAAATAAAATTCAGAAGCTTTTAACTATGGAATCCACTGACATTAAGAAACCTGTTATTTTTCTCTAGCTTGACTGTTAAAAATGTTGTTTGAGTGCTATATTTTTATTTAAAAGTTCTCTGACTGCCCTGCATTATCACAGTAAAGCTCCGACAAACCAGAATCATTAAAAAACATCCCTAAAAATCAAGACAGTTAACAGAGAAAACAAATGAAATTGAATTATTTTGAATTTTATAATAATCTTGATTTTCGCTTTTTTTATCAAATCTATTTCTGCTCTTGGTCATTTCCGATTCTACAATTTTGCTCTTTTTTGTTTGAATGTTGAAAGAAATTTTGATTTATGATAACAGTTGCTTAAGATTACCATTATTTCATCATTTGATCGGACAATTTTCTTTCAGAGAGAAGGAGTGGGACTGATATTTCAGGTGAAGGCGGTCAACTTTAAAAAATGCAAGAACTAGGCCAATTATTTGGGAAATGCAAGAAAATATAGGGGCAGTCATGAAATCCGAAGATTTTGGAGCCAAAACTCTCTCTTGCTTACCTACCTGCCTAGGAGGCATTTAATGAAGGGGAGGTGCAAAGATTTAAACTGCTCTGGGTAAACCGAACCCAGAATACACCACTACATCAATTTATTTGAAAATGTGGATATCATTCGTAGATTTTAGCATAATTGATGTCATCGCTCATCAGTCAAATAGCATTCAGTAGATTTAATAGTCACTGGACTTATTTCGCCAGTGCAGGATATTTATGGTTTCAGGGGAGGCAATACACAGGCGGATCCATGGGGTGGGGAGCCCGGGCCTCCCAAGATTTGACTGACGTCCTTATTCCCTGTTTTTTTTCTTTTTTCACTCTTTTTTAGAATAAATTTGTCAATTTGGTCGATTATTGGCACCTTTGTCACATTACCCCCCCCCCCCAAATCATTGCTATAGATCCACCCCTGAGGCAATAACTAGACATTTTCCTAGGGATTAGGCTAAATCACACGAAGACATTATTTTTAACCTACGTTCTGGAAAGTTTCCAATTTTCGGCCCATTTCAGTGGAACAAAAAGCGATACTTGTCTGTTAAGCAGAACATCCTCAAGATTTACGCTATCTAAACTGCGACAAAACCGGTTTGAATCGGTTATGATTTCCTTATTTTGAGTGAGAAAACCACGATGTATGTATATTTTTAATTAAATATTTAATATTTAGAGGTTGTTAGAGGTTAGGTTAGGTATTTAATATAATGTGTTCTGCGCGGTCTGCTTTCCAAAAATCTTTGTTGTAGTTTCAACAATTTTGTTTCTAAAGTATTATATTATCATCATGTTTTGGTATATTTTATTAGGATTAACCTAGCTTCACTTCTTGAGGATGTTCTGTTTAACAGACAAGAACCTAAGAAACAAAGGCTTTCAATGATTTCATTTCGAAACTATTTTTTCCAACAACTTATGCACAAGGAGGAGTAAGTATATCTCCAAACCTAATTACGGGTGTCATTTCCAGACCAAAACTTGTATTATTTTCCTGTGTGATGTAGCCAATAGAGCACACCGATAGGGGCCTACTCGATCTAAACCCTCACCTAACTTTTAGAAATATCTGTCAAATCCTGTAAATGAAGTTACGATTGATTTATAACATCCAAATGCAGATTCCTATTCCCCGCCTCGAGAAATTTAACTGAAATTAGACCTCCGAATGTCGCCACCTCTCGGTTGTCCAACATAAAATGACTTCAATATTTGTAATCGTCTCTTTAACAGGAGAGAATAGTTAGTAGTGAAACCTTTCAATGCGGGAGCTGTTTTCAATTGTGTCCCGGCTGCTCAAAATATGGCATACCTTTCCTTAATGCAGAAAGTCAAATTGTCCCACCCCTTCCTTATGCAGTAGTGAAGCTTGCAAGTTGACATAACCACCCCTACGATGGATTCATACAAATTCAGTGCCGATTTCGCCAATGCCAACTAGTTTATTTAATTAAAATTCCAAGTTAAAAAACACAGTGGCGCAGATGCTACACTATTATATAACATCCTGTATAATATAGCAACTCATGGCATACCACAAGATTGCCCATACTTACTAAACTTTGGTAATTGCTCAGACCTAAAGACTATTATCTAACCTATAAATGTCCTTTTCTTAATTCGTGGGGAAGTATTTTACATTCAATTTAATGTAGATACCTATAATTAAAAAACTCACGGCCCTGCCATAAATCATTACGATAGACGACTCTTTAACCGATATAGTATTGCTCCTAGCAGTAGCCTAGCAAAACTCTTGTTTCAATAGAGCAGCTACCTGTATTTTCCCATTCAAAAGAACGTATTAGTACCGTAGAACGCATCTCTCGAAAGTGTCTTATTAAAAAACAATCCCAAACCGTTTTCGGCTGACTTCCAAGATTGCGATGCAGCGCATGCTATGAATCAAATCCCCTCAGGGACCAAGGACGCTTAACCATTGAGAGACACCGCTCCTAGGAGTGCAAGTGGGAGTGGAAATGAGAAAAGAGGCGTGCTCCGTTTGGCTGTTACAACCGAGCTGTTTTGTAACCATACAACCAAGGCACTTCCGCTCATATCATTGAACTCGGCCATAAAATATCACCGACAAGTGAAAAAAGAAAACATTTGCATTTGATTTCGAGCCTCATGATCAGAGTCTTGAGAATTAACAATCAAATCCTCTGACTCTAGATTCAGCGATAAAGCTAAATGTATACATGTGTCCTAAGTCAAAATTAGATGTAAATAAGAATAAAATTGGGTTACCTGCAAAAAACAATAATAGATATTAAATAAACCGGTTTCATAGCCACAGACAAATGTCGGGTGACAGAATGCACTGGGCTTGTATAATTTGGGCTATACATTTGCATATTAGGAGGGTGGGGTTTAGGTTAGGTTAGGGGTGCTGTCCAAATATTTTACCCCCCCCCCTAATGTGGGAACAAGACCGTACCCAGGATTTTTTTCGGATGGGGTTTTACGCAAAAAATTCTCGGGGGGGGGGGGGGGGTTGAAACCAAAAAACCTCAAAAAACGCATACAAAATTTTTTTTATATCCATTTTGGTTACGTTTTTACGAGTCAGACAAACATTTCGGGGAGGGTTCAAACCCCCCAAACCCCCCCCTTCTGGGTATGGCCTTGTGTGCAAATATATAGCCAAAATTATACTATTAAATAAACTAAAGGTTATATTTCATTAGGATTAACCTAACTTCACTACTTAGGTGTGTTTCGTTTAATTAACAAGTACCGGAATACATTGAGAAGTTCAGGTGGAAAAGACAGTCTAGAATTTCCATTTTGTTGAACAGAGAACAAGGCTCGGGATAAATATTACTAGTAATTGTTGTTGTTGTTCCTTATTAATTTGACTTGACCTTTTCATCTGTTTTGATTCCATTTATCCATGTCCATATTAGGAGGTAGTTCAACTGCTGCCCAGCCGCTTTTTTCTAATTGTGTTTGTTGTGTTCGCCAAACAGATCTTATGTCGAACTTTGCCAGCATCAGCACCGATTGTACATACAGCCAAGGCCATATCCAGGACTTTTATTCGAGGGGGTGGGGTATTTTTTCGTTTTTCTACACATAAAACTTCAAAAAATGCACCAAAAACTTGTTTATATGCATTTTCGTTGCATTTTTACGAGTCAGACAAAAATTGAGGGGGGGTTCAAACCCGGTAACTCCCCCGGGGATAGGGTCTTGCCTACAGGTAAGAAGGGGGAAATGAAACAGTACAAGGTTATCTCACAGGGTCAGATTTACCAACAGGCAGAGTTTTCTCACTTCGAGTAAACTGAATGCTAGTTTATTGGTAGCTAATTAAAATTTATTGGCTATGTTAAGAGGAAGAATGTATTATTTTCAGTAAATCTTGAATCGGTCTTGCAAGGGAAGTATTGTTACATCATATCACGTCTTAACCACTATTATATATGCAGCTCATTTTTTGTAGCATGATATGAATTCGTTAAAGATGTGGTTTGGTAACACCAGTACCTTGTCTAGCTACCTTATAGATCTTAGATATTAAAATATAACAATAAAGCAAAATGCCTATTGTGATCCTCATGGAACATTTTTTATAAGACTCGACATAGTCGACATGCTAGGTACTTTTCGTGTATTTCCAATCAGAAAACAAAATCTGTAAAACTTAAAGTGGTAACTGAAGTGGTACCTCTACTAAAAACTCACCGCAGCATCAAGCCACCTGAGTTCAACACAGCTACGTACGCTCCTCCTCCGCCCCCATCTATTCAAAACCTCATTCTTTACACACTCCCAGGAAGCTTCCATTTCCCTTAAATATTTCCTTGTGACATCGTCCCACCCCAACCGAGGACGACCTGCTTTTCATTTAGCCCCAGATGGTTGGCCCAAAAAGGGAAATTTTTTTAGCAGTCTACCATCCTTCATCTGCAGAACGTGCCCTAGCCATCTGAACCTTTCTCTCGTTACAGCCCTAGAAAGCGGGGTTAAATCACACTTTTCGTACAGCCTTTTTTAAGATAAAGTTATTCAAGACATAATATTTCGTCCCTCTTAGGATTTCCAGTTTCTCCTGAGAACGCGATGACGGGGACCAGCGGTATTTCCCTTGGGTATATAGGATGTTCAAGAAGAAAATTTCGGCAACGCACTGTTTTTGAAATTTAACTTTTAATTTTCATAATATTTGCAGTTGTTTGTCTGAAGTTTGATGCACTCATAGACTAACATGTTGCCAATTTGAATCTTTGAGAAGGAAAATTACATCGTTATTGAGTAGCTACAATCAGGAACTCATATACAGCTCCAGTACACCACCAATGTGGTTGGGGACAGAGGTCTAAAAAACTTGTTTCCAAAAAATAAACTCAATATTTTCAGTTTTGATTATTACTTATTGGCGTCATCTTTCAATGTAATTGTTTTGTCAGTGAAGGTCAATTTATTGCGTGAGCGATCTTCAGTTTATCCAGTTTTCCACAACAGCAACTTTTGATACTTTTTAATGGTTGCAATTCTCCCAGAAATCGTTAAGACATCTCCCCGTTGAGAATAAATTGCAGTGAAACGACAATATCCTTGATCGAGGACGCGGGGAGGGGGGAATTAGCTCCTTTTGCAATGACGCTTTGTGTGATGACAAGAACAACTTTGACACTTTCTCCCATGACAGATAAAACGATGACACTGTGTCCGATGACAGAAAATAAGGGTGGCGCTTTTTACTATGACAGATAGAAACAATGAAAGTTTGTCCGATGACAGAAAAACAAAATCAGAGCATCTTTTGCTATCAATATTTTTGAAAATTAGAGACGAATTAATGATACGAAACAATAAAAAAATCGTGTTAAACTGTCCTGAAAACCTCAAGTAACAATAGTGTGATATACATTTTTATTTAGGTATATTTTACGTTTAAGGCTTTATCTAATATTCCAAACAACGGAAATCTTCCAGTATCGGATGGATCCTACAACTATACAGTCAAAGAGCCATATAATAAACATATGGATCATAAGATAAAATACGCTAATAGAGCAACACTAAACATAGTTATCGCTATCATAAGTAAAGTTCAAATGGTTGCTGACCGTTTACTGAAAACAGCGTATTTCTCTATAATATTGTTGAGAACCTGAAAATACTTATGTTTTTTTCAGAATTGACGAACATTTTGTAGTTGCTAGTTAGGCATATGTTGACTGGTAGTAAGTAGCTGTAGCAATAATTTAAGAGGGGTCAGAACATACTTTTCAATATTTAGGGGGCGGCATATTTTCCTTTTTTCAATGAAAATACCAAAAAATGTATAGCCAAAAGCATACCAAAAGGATTTTGTAACTGTAAAGAGAATTCTGCGACCTGCACAAGCGGGAACTGCCCCACATGGGGAAGTAGGGAGGAAAGTCTTAGGGATCTAAATGCTAATGGGGCAAGGCTGACCGTCCGTTTCAACACGCAAGTTATAGACAAGTAAGAACTTGATGTTCCAAAGCTAAGCTAGGTTGATTTATGCTGGCTAAGCAGTGTGAAGTGTTGCAGCAATCCTTTGTCAGCTTTGCCAACGTAAATATCGTGGGAACACCGCCTTTGGTCAGTACTACTACTTCTACTACTAACCACTCACCGCAGCACCAAGCCGCCTGAGGCCAACACACCTACGCACACTACTCCTCCATCCTAGTATATTCAAGGCCCCCTCCTCTTTACGCTTTCCCAGGAAGTTCCCATTTCCCTTAAGTCTTTGTTTACGACATCCTCCCACCCCAAACGCGGACGACCTGCTTTCCTTTTAGCCCTAGATGGTTGGGTAACGAAAAAACTGATCAAGTGGACAGCTTCACTTAGGAATCCAAAAAAAGGGGATTTAAAATTGTATATTGGCTTTGCAGCATGTTGAACTTTAACTGTATGTATGTAATATACCCTTAAATGTATCGGAAACAAAATATTGCCTTTGCAGCCAATTGAACCGTAAATGTGTGTGTGTAATGTACCCTTAAATGTATTAGAAACGAATAAAACCTAGACAATTTGGAAAAAGTATCTAACCCCTTAATATGATGTTTTGTTTTCTTCGCTATCGATTACTTTCCGTGAAAATCGCAGAGGAATCCTAGAAAAGGATTTTAGTATAATATATTGACTTGTACCAACCCTCTTGACCAAAGTTAAACATTGTATAAAAAGGCATTGCAAAAATATAAATTGACTTAATAGCCAGTTGAACCTTATACTTCTTAATCGTTAGCATTGTTATGGATTAAAACATGTAATATCGTCTTCCAGAGCCTAATTAGTGCTATGCATCTATCCTCAACTTTGCCTAAAATGCATATTAAGAACCAATAATTAGGTATATCAATTAGCATAAAGAGCGAGGTATTGAAGAGGGGGCAACCCCTTTCAAATATATAATAATTTCTGTTCGTTTTTAGTTTTAATGTTGCTCCTTACTTTCAGTTGAAAAAAGTTGTTTTTAAAAATTTAATTTCTGATCGTTTTTAAATAATGCAAAGGGGAAGGGAAAACTCCCTTCCCCAACGAAAAATTCTTCTGTGGAAAGATCTTCCCGCGTAACCCCCCCCCCCCCTGCCGGAAAATCCTTCCCCTTCCCCGAAAAATGTCTGTATACTTCCCAATAACCAATACTACATGTAAACAACAGGAAAAATTCATAGCTTGCAGCCCTTCCCCCGGGGGATGGGGAGTCAAGTCATCCTCAAAGACATAGTTATTAGATGTTTCGAAATTTTTAAAAATATCAAAATTGTGATCGTGTCTTTTTGGGGAAAAAGGGGCGTGGGTGGGGAACTAACTGCCCTCCAATATTTTTGGTCACTTAAAAATGGTGCTAGAACTTTTGATTTCATATCAAACAAGCCCTTTCCCGATCTTCTACGATCACTGGTTCGATACGATCACCTCTGGGGAGAACAAACAAAAAAAAAACAAAAAACAAATAAACATGCATCCGTGATCTTTCTTCTGGCAAAAAATGCAAAATTACACATTTTGTATATAAGAGCTTGAAACGTCTACAGCAGGATTCTCTGATATGCTGAATCTGACGGTGTAATTTTCATCAAGATCACTTAATGTTTCGGGGGTTTTAGCCCCTTTTTCAAAAATTGGGCAAATTTTCTCACGCTCATAACTTTTGATGGGTAACAATTTTATATATTTGACGCTTGTTTTGATCTGACGAATTTTATATATTTTGAATAAGCATCAACATTTGATTCTTTTGATGTGTTTATTGTTATCAAGACTCTGTTTCTTAAAGTTTCTTATATATTGGAAATCTTCATAAAAAGCCAGAATCAGCATTGATATCAAAATTCTGTTTTTTAGTTTCAGTTACTTTTGAGCCGCGTCGCTCCTTACTTACAGTTCGTTACTACGAACTGTTTGATCTTAGTACTATAGATAGACGCTGCTAAAAATAAAAGAAAGGTACATTAGTCAGTAGAAGTTCATAGCAAATCACCCCTGAAGACGACTGGGGTCTAACAACGGATTCTAAATTAAAAACCTCTCACTTGTTTTTGAATTCGGTTTTCCTAATTCTTTTGATCAGATAATAGGTAAACTAATTTGCAGAGGTTTCTGACCACCTAACCAAGAAGATGATTGTGTTCTAGTTAACCTACGGATTCTAAATTAAAAACCCCTCACTTGTTTTTGAATTGTGTTTTCCTATTTCTTTCGATCAAATAACAGGTAAACTAATTTGCACGAGTTTATGACCCTTTTACCAAGAAGATGATTGTGTTCTAGAAACCTATTCTTACTTGTACGCCCGTCTCCGTAGCGGACATGAACCCGAGCGGACATGAACATGAGTCATATTCATACATCCGATCTGAGGTCCACATATTCCGTAAAAACCGCGGGGGCAGGGGTGGATCCAGGATTTTTTTAGGGGGGGCGTAAAATAGGTTGATCCGAAAAAAATGGGGGGGGGGGTGCAAAATAGGTTGATCCGATAAGCTTCCGTTAGGAGCAAGTTTAATTAACGCAAACTTGAGTTAATTAAGTAAATTACACTACTTAAGACTACGCCAGGGGGGGGGGGGCACCAAAGTGATGTTGACAGTTGGAAAATGTCGTAGAGATTATGAGCAATTAAGAAAAGAAGAAATTTTAGAACAAACTAATTCTATATATAAAGCTTCTTGAGTGACATTTGGTCCTAGCCCAAGAAATAAGATACTAAAGAGAAGGTGTTGCTCACCGTTTCACCAGGGTTATCGGCACATCAACAGAGAGTTGGGTTTTAGGTACTGTGTTCACTCGAAATTTTAACAGTTTCCCTTATTAAACATATCATTAGTCTATTTTTCGAGTTTTTTCAATGAAATTAAAGGTTCAAAACCAACTCTTTTCCGCCCCAGATGTGCAAAAATCATTTGAAAATACTTATTGTTTATTCTATTCCTAAAAAGCCTGAATTAGGCTAATTAGTGCATTACAATAAGTTCTATTTAGAATAAAGATTGGATGCAGATTTTTTTTTTACTTGGGTTCTATAATTGGCTTCAGGATTTTGACTTATAAATGCTAGATGGTCCTGAATGTATATGTTCCGAAAGATCAACTTGAATTTTCTCGTTTATCGCTTTCCTATATTCTTTGATCTACTGCTCTTGAAAGTTTCGAATGATGAAATATAATAATTATATGACAGCTTTTGGTTAGATGGTGCTAAATTTATGATTATTTTCTTAAATTTGTTTAAATATGTTATCCTCAACTCAGACACTGTTTCAATTTTTGGTCAGTTGTTGTAGGAGTTACAAATACTCCGCTAAACTCTGTTAAATCTGTTATTTTATCCTCGACTTCGATATGTTGGTGTAGAAGGTGTCTGGAGGGAAATCCCTCCTGACATTAAATGCTTTTGGGCTTCCCTCAGAGTTCCCTCTATTTCTTACCAGTGTTTTGACTAAAGAAAACTAAAGTGTACTGATGCAAACGAGAGAAAAAACATACAAATCTTATCATTTATTGCTTAAGTGTATTTTAGATGTTTAGGCGTAGAGACCATTGTTTTTGTTGTTGTTGTTTTTTGTGCACTTTAGGTGACAAAGGCTCACACTTAAAGTAAAGTGCCAAACGATTACCGGTTTGTTATTTATAACTGACCCGGGAAGTAAATTTAATGATTTTTCCATCGCAGTGCTGGACCAATTACTTCCCTGTAAAGGACAAGAAAAATAAATTTTTTGTATTAGTAGAAACTTAAACGTAGTTTGTGTTACATTTTATTTACAACTTTTCAAGAAAAAAAATATGCATTAGCTTATACCTGTAGCGTATTTTATTAGTACTTATATAGGATTAAATGGGGAAACAAAACTATAACTTTCGATCTTTTTAAGCGGGGGATGGATTGTGAGCTTCATTCCAAAATACATATCTTTATTACCCTGTTGGCATAACACATTAATGGGAGCCAAACCCACTGACATACATTGCATGACCCATGTGTCCCTCATAAAATAATGAAACTCAGATCCAGATTGTACTATAGTTTTGCTTAAGCCTATGTGGTATTGCGTGATTTCGGAACCCTGTGATACATAAGCGTGCAAGCCCAGGGGACTTGTGGGTCCTGTGTCAATCCTATTACACGGTATTCCACCTTTAGACTACAAGTGGCCAAGCCTATTATGCTTAGATTTCACTTGTTCGCCTGTGAGTCCAAGCAAATTCAGTCCCAGATTTTGCATACAAGTCCAGTGGACATTTTCCGTCACGCTTCAACCCAAAATCAATCCAATCTTTCATCCTTTAGTTTTATGACTATCTACCTTAGTTCTGCCTTAGGAATGACGCATAGACAGATTATAAATCGACTTATCTATCACCAAATGAAGTGACATTGTTTTATACAATCCTAAAAAGGGCTTATGCCAGATTTGCCTCTCACTCACTCGGACTATCTGTCTTGGCTTTTTCTACAATTAGCCATGTCTTGATGTCCGCAACTGCTCGATTTTAATTCAAAATCAACGGATATGACCGCATATATGAAAAGCTTACCTATAGTTTTTTTTTCGTCTTGAATCTGAACAGAAGCCGTCATAGTTTATTTGTGAATATTTTCTGAAGCTGACCAGAGTCATATATGACTCTAGTCTTTTCTGTATTGGCTTTGTATGAAGAAACACCTTTTTTTGTACATTGACAGACTTGAGTATTCTGACCTGCCAAATAGTAATTAGATTGTAAGCACCATTGGACGAACTAGCAAACATCCGCCACCAGCCATACATACGCTTACAACAGCCTTAGTTTGAAAACACAGATGGCATGATAATTTTTCTCTCGGAGAAGAAGGTCGACTTGAATTTCTAGTTTTATTAGCTTTTTTCTCCGATTATCCAATTGTCTGGTTAGAGTCAATGTTTACGAACAAATTTGGCCCAAGTTCAATCAGTCAAAGGAAATCTAGGGGCTTCAAAAGAATAAATCCGAAGGACGTAGAAGAGAAAAACAGTTTACCGGATTTTCTGCCTCTTTACTCATTCTGTCAGCAGCATCATTGTGACACAACTATAATGTCGAAGTGCTAGACCTTACTTTTTTCCCAATTACTTCGTTTCGTTGAGTAAGAAGGTTGAAAACGTCTTTGATTAAAACCTTCGGCATTGGCGTTTAAAAATTCTTTAAATTTACAAAACATAAAACTGTGTTATTTAAAAGCTTTCGACATTTCAAAAATTGGAAGAACTTAAATATTTTCAGCTTAGTTGGTGTAAAAATATTTTAAATTGCCTTTGTACGTCGAAAGACATTGATGTTTATGTGATTCCATTACATCTAGTTATTTATGCATTTAAGCTTGGCTTTCCATCGCTTTTTGCTTTTCGATGTTAACTTTCTAAAATTTTGACTCTTTCCAATATTCATTTTAAAGTATGTCTCTCTACTCCGTTCACGGAGGTATTGAACAAAGTATTACTAATACTACTACTACTACTAACAACTCATCGCAGCACCAAGCCGCCTGAGGCCAGCACAGCTACGCACGCTCTTCCTCCATCCCAATCCATTCAAAGCCTCCCTTTTTACACCCACCCACGAAGTTCCCATTTCCTTTAAATCATTCTTTATGACGTCCTCCCACCCCAGACGTGGACGACCTGCTTTCCGTTTAGCCCTAGACGGTTGGCCAAAAAGAACAATCTTAGGCAATCTGTCATCCTTCATCCGCACAACTTGCTCTGGCCACCTCAATCTTTCTTTCATTATAGCCCTAGAGAGCGGTATTGATCCATATTTTTCGTATAGCCTATTGTTTGAATTACGGCCAATCAGACGGGTACCCAGAACAATCCTTAATCAATTTCTCTGGAAAACATCTAGCAAATCTTCATCCGCTTTTCGGAGTGCCCATGCTTCATAACGATATTTAACCACTGTCATCACTTTAACTTCCAATATTCTAATCTTGGTTAGTAGAATTATCTTCGTACTCTTCCAAACTTTTTTTAACTGTGAAAAAACACCTTGAGCCTTGGCTATTCTATATTTAACATCTTCACTGCTCCCACCATCTTTACTAATAATACTACCAAGGTAAGTGAAGCTGCCCACCTGATCAATCTTTTCATTACCCAACATCACCTTTTCTTCTTCACTTATTCTTAGCCTTAGTGACTTAGTCTTCCTCACATTAATTTTCAAACCAATTCTAGCACACTGAACTCGCAAAACCTCTAAAACTTCATTCATTTTTCTCACACTTTCATCTAGGATGCTTAAATCATCAGCATAATCCAAGTCCAGGAGACTTTTTCCTCCCCATTTGATTCCTGGGTCTCCCATTGCCTTTCCTGTGCTCCTTAAAACAAAGTCCGTCAAAATAATCCATACAAAGGGGGATAGAACACAACCCTGCTTAACTCCTGATTTAATACAAAACCAGCTGCTAACCTCATTTCCTACCTTAACCGCAGCAGTGTTATTCTCGTACTTAACATTATGTATGGAGAGTCTTCATCATAATAGACAAAAATCGATCAACCGATATTTTTTTCTGCCTTCATTATATGGATAGTTCAATATTTGATTACAAAATTTGTGGCAGGCCCTTGCCGTACAAATATACTTCGGGGGATGAAAAAATACGCAAAACAATGGTAAGAAATGCAGGAAACTATGAGGGAAGCCCTAAACCATTTAATGCCAGGAGGGATTTCCCTCCTCTCCCGTCGACACGAACATATCGAAGTCGAGGATAACATAACAGATTTAACAGAGTTTAGCGGAGTATTTGTAACTCCTGCAACAACTTACCAAAAATTGAAACAGTGTCTGAGTTGAGGATAACCTATTTAAAAAAATTTAAGAAAATAATGATAAATTTAGTACCAACTAACCAAAAGCTGTCATATAATTATTATATTTCATCATTCAAAACTTTCAAGAGCAGTAGACCAAAGAATATAGGAAAGCGGTAAAAGAGAAAAGTCAAGTTGATATCCCAGAACATATGCATTCAGCACCATATAGCATTAAATCAAAACCCTGACGCCAATTATAGAACCCAAGAAAAAAAAAAATCTGCATCTAATCTTTATTCTAAAGGGAACTTGTTGTTAAAATACTTAAATGTTTATCAAACAGGCCCAGTAATCTAAGTTTGGAAGTGGTAATACACTAATTAGCCTAGTTCAGGCTTTTTAGGAATAGAATTACCAAACAATATGTATTTTCAAATGATTTTTGCACTTCTGGGGCGGAAAAGGGTTGGTTTGGAACCTTTAATTTCATGGAAAAAACTCGAAAAATAGACTGATGATATGTATAATAAGGGAAACTGTTAAATTTTGGAGGGAACGCGGTACCTAAAACCTTACTCTCTGTTGATGTGCCGATAACCCTGGTGAAACGGTGAGCAACACCTTTTCTTTAATATCTTATTTCTTTGGTTAGGAGCAAATGTCACTGAATTACTTGACTTAAGGCTCCTGCTAGTGGTCCAGCGTAGAGAGAGAGATGGGACTCTTTTCCTCCATTCCGAACGGTCCTGCGCAAGCGTGACTGCTTCTTGGACTTCTAGGACTGCTTCCAGAGTTCTTATGGCGAGCTGACGAGAGTTGGGGGTCTGATCCGTTAGTGTCAGCAGTCGGGTGTTTGAGACGAAGTCGTACCAATTGATCCCTTCGATTTGTCTAAGGAAGTTTGTTTGGGCCACATCTACAGCATCACGAACAGAAGCAGCTGCCGGCCAAGTTTCAGCACCGTAGAGAAGGACTTGCGTTACGGTCGTGTTGTAGATCCACATTTTTGTTTTTCGGCTAATGTTGGGCTTTGGCCACAAGGAACGGCATAATCGAGCCATAATAGACGCAGTTTTCGCGATGCGCGACTGGACTTCCATTTCAATTGAGCCGTTATCCGAGACGACAGATCCAAGGTAAGTAAAAGACTTGACAACTTCGATAGTGTGCCCTAATATGTTGAACGATGGTGAGTCGGCAGAATTTCCTGGCGGATCGATGATCATTATTTTTGTTTTCTGCCCGCTAATATGTAGTCCCACTTTCAGGGCTTCTTCCGACAGTGCACTGAGAGCTGCCTGGAGTTCAACTGCAGAAGTGCATATCAGGGCAATATCATCTGCGAAGTCGCAATCGGCTAGGACTCTATCGCCATATTTCAGTCCGAATTGGAGCCGATTCATGGTTCGATCCATGACATAATCAATCACCGCATTGAAAAGTTCAGGAGCAGCAATACAGCCTTGCCTTACACTAATATCTATCTTGAATAGTGGGCTTCGGTGACCATTAACCTGAACGGAGCTTTTTGTACCAGTGTAAAGCGCCTTTAACAGGCGGTATATTTATCAGGGAGTCCCGTTCGTTTTAGTATCAGCCAAAGGGACTCACGGTCGATCGAGTCGAAAGCTGCTTTAAAGTAAACAAATGCAATATATGCTGTACGCTGGAACTCGCGCGCTTTCTCGATGACCTGTCGTGTATATCTGCTCGGTCGTGGATCTGTTGGGCATGAAACCTGCTTGCTGAGTCCTGCTTATGAATGAACTGGATATTCTATCAAGCAACGTCATGGTGAATAGTTTGCCAGGCACTGACAGGAGGGTGATTCCTCTGTAAATCGAGCAATCGCTACGGCTACCTTTCCGCTTCCATAGAGGAAGGATTATCCCACCCTTCCATTCACCAGGTACCAATTCGGTTGACCAGATGAGGGAGAACAGCATGTGCAGCCAAAGCAGCATTGCCAGTCCTCCGAACTTTAGCAGCTCGACGGTGATCCCGCAGGTTCCTGGTGCCTTGTTGTTCTTCATTCTCCGCAGGGCATTTTGTATCTCTTCTACCGAGGGAGGATCAGGCTGTGGTAGATTTTTATATGTTGTTTGCTGAGTGGATGTGGTTAGGTTGGGGTCAACGACGATTCTTTCGGCATTTAATAGCTTTGCAAAGTGTTCCCTCCATCGATCAAGCTGCGCGTTTTCATCTCCTAGTATTTCGCCAAATGTCAATCAAGAAGTTTTATACGTAAAATTAGTTTGTTCTAAAATTTCTTCTTTTCTTAATTGCTCATAATTTCTAAGAGGTTTTCCAACTGTCAACAACACTTTGGTTATGTCCTATTTTTTTTTTCTAGTCTACCGATTTCAGTTTACTGCTAGAAAGTTATAAGGGTCTACACCTCCCCACCCCCCGCGGGTCTTAAGGAATATGTGGAACTTAGATCGGATTTATGAATATGATATTGCGTTTTTTGAAGCTTAATATAATTTTTACCTGGGGTTAAAAAGGATGGCTCGCCAGTAATTCAGCCAGAATTTATGCAGCCAAGCTTTCGTTCGGTGGAGCCATATTTCTGCTTTCGTCTGGAGAGATCCGTTTTATCAGATAAACAGAGAGGCACCAGTTTCAAATCGACCTTGGCCTAAAATCAAAAAGTGCTTAAGACGTGCGAGGGTTACCTGGCCCCATGGCAAAAAAAATGGAGCTTTCACTTTCTTTCTTTCTAAGTAGTGATATTAGAAAGTTGACCTATGGCAAGAAAGTCAACTTTTGGACCAAGAAAATAGATTCTAGATTTTAATGCTGATCAGTAGTCCTTGATGAGCTAGCCAAAGTATACGACATTAATTTTTTCATAGACAAACTGGTGTATACAATACACCGTTTTAAAACTCTCGAGAGGTTGACAACTTCAGTGTTGTGATGCACATTAGGAAAAAGAAACAGGGTCAAATTTTAAGACAAGGCGACTATGCTTGTGTTATATTTGTGATAAGGGGTGGGAATATTTTGCTTGTTGGTGTACCAATTTTTTGCTTCCCATACATTTGAGGGTACGTAAAACTCAGTTTCATGTCCGCTACTGAGAGGGACGTGCAAGTAAGAATAGGTTAACTCGAACACAATCATCTTCTTGGTTAAGTGGTCAGAAACCTCTGCAAATTAGTTTACCTATTATCTAGGTATTATCTGGGATGATAGATGGCTCTCGCGCCGTTGAGGCTGCAAGTCATTCTATCCTAGTTTAACTTGTTCAGTGCCTTGAAATACTCCTCCCTTTGCGATGAAAGTGATATTAATCAAAACTGTATTAATAGTGCTATTCTTTGTGACTGAGGCTGCTGCTGAAAACTGGATTGATCAATGCAAAAAAGGTACTTTCATTTCTTTTGCTGTTTTGGCGCCATCTGTGATAGCTACCCTCGTCACACTAAGAATTTATAAAAATATAGATGACGTTCCCTTCGTTCGCAAGCGAACAAGAAGAGGACGCAGAGGTGGCAGAAAGAAATTTAAGATTGACGTGTTAATCACCTACGGACGATTGGCCAGCCAAAAACCTAAGCATGAGAGGTGTTTAGTCTCAATACCGCGCGTGAGCCTACCGCCCCGGCTGATCCCTGACAACAATGCTCCTACCTATAATTTCGGGTGTGATTGTCCTCCAGTATTATCGCCGCAGGTTCTCTCTTGTAAACACCAACTTCCAAACTTCCTTCTGAGCAACGTCCGCTCACTAACGAATAAAGTAGATGAGTTAGATGTCATTCTACGTCAGAATAATATCCAAATCGCCGCAATTACCGAAACATGGCAGCTCGACGAAACAAGTGGAAGGATGGCTGGTTACAAGGTTTTCTTGAACACTAGAACAGACAGGATTGGCGGAGGTGTTGCCCTGTATGTACGCGATGATATCCCCTGCAAATATTTAGATAACTTCAATGACCCTAACCATGAAACGATCTGGGCATTATGCAAGCCAAAACATTTACCACGAGATGTCTCTTGCATCATTATCGCAAGTATCTACTATCCTGAAAGCACCAAGAACAGACGACTGTTGGTATCCTACCTTCAGTCTACGTTAGACACATTACGTCAGCGGTATAGCCGCCCGGGCTTCATATATCAGCTGGTGACTTCAACCAAACCAAGAAACAATGGCTTGCCAATACGCTGGGTATGTCACAAGTGGTCAAGATACCCACCCATGTGACCGGGAGCACCCTTGACCTTATTCTTACAAACATTGCTCCATATTACAAAGACGTGTCTTCGAACGGGCTATTGGGCAAATCGGACCATCACACTCTGCTGATAAAGGCAAAAAGTGAAATCAGGAAGCTTAAGAAAATAAAAGTACTCCGGAGACCTATCACGAGGTCTGCTATTAATACGTACGGAATGTGGGTCGCTACTCACTGCTTCAGCGAAGTATACAACGAAAGCGATGTCAACAGGAAAGCAGAAATATTTCAGTCCCTACTCTATGACAAATACTTAGAAGTTTTCCCGGAAAGGCAATTTGTCGTGAGCGAATCTGACAAGCCCTGGATCACTCCAAAAATAAAACAGCTGATTCGCGAAAAAAACACTGTAAGGCAGTCAAGTGGTGACGCAACGTCGTTACGATTATTAAGAAACAAAATAGTTAGCCTTTGTCGCGAGGCAAGAAAGTCCTTCGGAAAATCCCTTTCGGACCCTGAAATAAAAAAGGATCCCCGTAAATGGCACCGTCTAGTGATACAGATTGCTGGAAAAACAGTATCATCCAGTATCTGTATTCTGAACGATGATGGGTCACTCGTGAGTGCAAATGACGTCAACAATTACTTTACTGACATTTGTACATCCTTTCCTGCCCCAACTAACACTGAAATAGAGAATCTACTGTCAATGTGCCCTGACGAAGGTGAAATCGAAATAGTTGAGTATCAAGTTTTCAAAGAGCTGAACAAGTTGTGTCCATCCAGTAGCTCTTTTCCTGAAGAGCTGCCTATAAGGTTAATACGAGAGTTCTCTCTTTTCCTGGCCAAGCCACTTGGACACATCATCAGCGAATGTTTCACCCAGTCAACTTTCCCGTCGTGCTGGAAACGCGCATTTGTGCGTGTTATACCGAAGACTAAAACACCCAAATCTTGCGACGAGTTACGACCGATATCAATCACATCTACCTTTGCAAAAGTCACCTAGTCATTCATCCTGCGTGAATTGCTCAAGCAAACGCGGGAAAACATAGACCGTTACTAGTATGGCGGCCTCAAAGGTTGCAATACCTCGATATACCTCGTGCGCCTAGTTGACATTATCTTTAAGTGGCTTGACAAGGGCAGTACCTTCATCGACCTAGCTCTCGCCGATTTCAGGAAGGCATTTGACCTGATTTGTCATCTTACGGCAGCAAAAAATATGCGAGCAATGGGCGCACAGAAGCGGTCTCTTGCATTAGTGATGAGCTTCCTTCAGGACAGAACGCAGTGTGTATTTCCATTGTTTGAAGGTGACTTGATCTCATACTGGTCTAAACTTACCTGTGGAGCCCCTCAGGGTACAAGACTTGCTGGTTTCATATTTATCTCCCTCATCAACTTCCTCCTTCAGAATTTCGAAGAGCGACTCAAATTCGTCGACGATTTATCATTTGTCCTCAAATACCTCGTCAGAGAAGGTGTAATCGAACGTCAGTTCAGCGAGACCCTTCTGGCATCCTTCTCTGAGGACTGTGAACGTTACAAGTTGACACTGAATGCAGATAAATCAATGATCCTCAGGTTTTGCCCCTTAAATCGTGATCTGGAAGTCCCGCAAGTCCCTTTCCCTGTTGTTCCATCTGCAAAAATCCTCGGAGGCACATTATCGATGGACTGCACATTCACTGAACACATTGAGAAGGTTATTAAGGCTGGCAATGCATCACTTCAGACCCTAGTCCTGATGCTCAGGTTTGGCTGTGACACTCAAAGCCTAAAAAATGCCTATATTACGTATGTGAGACCTCTACTCGAATATGCCGTCACTGTCTGGGGACCTTTTGTCCAGAGCACCCACTACCTTTGCGATGACCTTGAATCTTTGCAGAAACGAGCTGTTAACATAATCGTTGGTAACAGAAGTGACGACCACAACAAACTCTTGCAAGAACTGAACCTTGAATCTCTCAGCGACAGACGATTATCACTGATCATGTCCCTCGGCAAGTCACTGCTATCTTCACCCCATCACAGACTGATCCTCCCACCAGATGCTCCTGTTAACCAAAGAACCAGATCCCAGTCGAAGCTACAACCCCCTGTCTGCAGGACCAACCGCTACAAAAACCCGTTTGTCCCCTTTTTCGTAGAAGCATACAACAAGACTTAGTGTTATTTTAATTCACGTTTTTGTTTTTTTATAGTGTTTTTTTTATTTTTTTTTTTTTTTTCATATTGTTGTAAATAAGAAATTAATTAGCAATTGCAACGATGTTAGATATTAATAAAACAATGTATATTTATATTTCTATGTCTATCTGATCAAAAGAATTAGGAAAACCGAATTCAAAAACAAGTGAGAGGTTTTTAATTTAGAATCCGTTGTTAGACCCTGGTCGTCTTCAAGGGTGATTTGCTATGAACTTCTACTGACTAATGTAGGCCTACCTTTCTTTTATTTTTAGCAGCTTCTATCTATAGGAGTAAGATCAAACAGTTCGTGGTAACGAACTGTAAGTAAGGAGCGACGCGGTTCAATAGTAGCCGAAACTCTAAAAAACGGAATTTTGATATCAATACTGATTCTGGCTTTTTATGCTGATGCATATATATAAGAAACTCTAAGAAACAGTGTCTTGATAACAGTAAATACATCAAAAGAATCAAATTTTGATTTTTATTCAAAATATATAAAATTCGCCAAGTTTAATGTTACCCATCCAAAGTTTCGAGCCTAAGAAAATTTGCACAATTTTTGAAAAAGGGGGGTAAAACCCAGTGGCATCGTTGAGTTTACTCTCCAATATTTTGGAAAAAAAACTATAATTGATTAAGTATGGTAGCTTTAAAATCGTTGCTCGTTTTAAGTGTAAAATTTGCTCTGTACTTTGAGCATATAATTTTTTTTGAATTAATCCATGCTCGCTTTTAGCATAAGGAAAACAACAAGAATAGTTGGTTATTACACTCCATAACATGTTCCACATTTAATATTGTTCAAAATATACTGCCCTTGAAACCTTATCATCAAGTAAAAATGTGACCATAGCTAATGGAAAAATTGAAAAATGTTCTATGTTTCCTGTTTTGCCACATTTGCCCAGATCAATCTTTTTCCCTGATATTTCAGGTGCTTTTACTTTTACCTCCTAAAATCAATCAGTTCAATATTTGGTCCTCTTGTTTTAAAACTTTCAAAAGTGGAATTGAATACACCCTCTAAATCTACAAATAGGACAGAAATGGAATCATTGACGAATAAGAAGGTAGATATTCAGTGAATATAATTTCATGAATGAAATTGAAAAAGAAAATAAGGTTTGGTATTTCTCATAATGATATTCATACTGTAACTAGATAGGTCAAATCGGTTGCAGTTTGGTCATGGAATTGGGTAGAGGGCGATCAGCTCCACGAATCATTGAATTGTTTTAATTTTTATTTTCAGTATTTAATTGAAAATCCAATATAGCTTTAAATTCTCTTATTTCTAATTGAAATGCCTAATAAGCGCTTATAACGTCCTGTTCCTTACGCTTCAGATTTACATAGTAGGCCATAAATGTAAAACTGCCTCTATGTATAATACCATTCTGACTTCTTGCTATTTTTCTTTTCTAATTATTTCTTTTGCCGGCTCCAAAAAGACATAAATGTGCTAAGAATTATGACTGAAATTAGTCGAATATCACGCAAAACCAGGGCTACTTGTCGGACATTTATATGTGCAGTAGCATGCTGTACAAAATGTCTGCTGAGAATAAAATACAAGTGAATTTAAACAAAATATGTATGTTTTCCTCACAATTTAGGAATTTTGTGTGTACGTAAGACGGTACAAATCCATTCTCTTTTTCTATTGTTATCAGTTTTATCATGCAGCACATGGAGACCGAGCTTTGCTTGCGAAGGAATTATAGATGTAAAAATGATATTCAGTTTAACCCCCTCTGGAAATGCATACCCCCCATACCCTGATTTAAACAAGAAAAACTTTTGTGTAATTTTTATAGAATTCATTTTTTAAAACAACAATACAAAGGGGAAGGTTATTTTCACCCTATAGGAGTCAATTTTCCCTTCCAATCCCTGGTAATTTTAATTTAATTTGAGGTTTCTGCCACAATGATGCTAATAATTGTTTAGATTCTCTGGATATTCTTTGTCAAGCAATGCCCAACAGATAAGTTAATATTTCTAACTTTTTTTTTTTGAATAATTTCAAATTTGAAATACGGTCGCTATTTAAATGTGGGGAATATGTCGCAATATGGTTTTTGTTTTGGCTTTATGTTGCCTGCTGATACCAATGCTATTTATTTATATATATCAGCAAACCTACAAACAAATCAGTTTAATAAAAATTTTAGATAATATTTCAATAAATCACGTATATTATAAGTTTAGTACAACAAATTAAAATCTTACAAATTCAAAATCCATTTGAAATTACGAGCAAATGAATTGTACGATACCTGGGGCTATTAGAATAGAGCTTGGTTAAATTGTGAGATTGAGCATCCTGCGCTAGAAGTGGAGGTTTGGGGGAAGTGGAGGGGGGATATATACTGCAGCATTAGTAGTGAATCTGGCTGAAAAAAACCACGTGTATACGACCTTCATCTTCGCCCACCCGAAAGCTTGTTTACACTATACTACTGTCGTCTGCTGCAGCTCATTGCTGACAATTTCAGTAAAAGCTAAGCACCAGCACTTACATTTGTGACTGCTTAAAGTTCCTTTATTGTGTATAATGTATTGTGCAATGTTTTTAAATTCACCAAGTTGCGTGTTTGTTAAATAGTTACTTTTATTCACTACCGCTTGAATAGTACCTACTGGAAAAGTGTCCCCTCTTGCCGCCTCCAATAAAAATACTTTAGCTACGCCCCTGGTAAAACCCCAAAACATGAAGTGATCTTGATAAAAATCACACCATCAGATTCAGCATATCAGAGAATCCTGCTATAGAGGTTTCAAGCTCCTGTATACAAAAATGTGGAATTTTGCATTTTTGCCAGAAGAAAGTTCACAGATGCGTGTTTATTTGTTTGTTTTTTTGTTTGTTCTCCCCAGAGGCAATCGTATCGAACCAGTGATCCTAGAAGATCGGGAGAGGGCTTGTTTGATCGGAAATCAAAAGTTCTAGCGCCATTTTTAAGTAACCAAAAATATTGCAGGACAACTAGCTCCCCTCCCACGCCCCTTTTTCTCCAAAGTCACGCGATCAAAATTTTGAGATTTTTCAAAATTTCAAGAGATCTAGAACTATGTCTTTGAGGATAACTTGATACCCCACAGTCCCCGGGGGAAGGGCTGTAAGGTATGAATTTGGCCCATTGTTTACATCTAGTATTGGTTATTGAGAAGTATATAGACATTTTTGTGGGGGGGGGTCTGATGGGGGGGGGGCGGGAGGGGTATTTGGGAAGATGTTTCCATGGAGGAATTTTTTGTTGGGAAAGGGAATTTTATATGGGGGGTTGGGGGCGGGTTTTCCGGCATTATTTAAAAAAAGATCAAAATTTAAGAAACACATTTTTTGAACTGAAAGGAAGGAGCAATATTAAAGCTTAAAACAGACAGAAATTATTACGTTTGTGAGGGGGGTTGCCCCCTTCTCAATATCTCGCTCTTTACGCTAATTGATGCATTTAATTTTTGGTTCCGATTATGCATTTTAGGCAATTTGCGTGTATACTCCGTGTTTTAATCCATAAAAGCGCTAACGATACGGTTCAACTGGCTATCAAGTCAATTTATATTTTTTTAATGCCATTTTATTCCATGTTCATCTTCGGTCAAGAGGGTTGGTACAAGTCAATATATCATTCTAAAATCCTTTTCTAGGATTCCTCTGCGGTTTTCACGGAAAGCAATCGGCAGTGAAGAAAACAGAACATAAAAGCAAGGGGTTAGCTACTTTTACCAAATTGTCTAGGTTTTATTTGTTTCTAATACATTTAAGGGTACATTACATATACACGTTTACGGTTCAATTGGCTGCAAAGGCAATATTTTGTTTCCGATACACTTAAGGGCACATTACATACATACAGTTAAGGTTCAACGTGCTACAAAGTCAATATATAATTTTAAATCCATTTTTTGGATTCCTGACCAAAGTGGTGAAAGTGTCAGCATAAATAAACCTACCTTAGCTTCGAAACATCAATTTCTTACGTGTTTATAACTTGCGTGGTGACACGGACGGTCAGGCTTCCCGCGTAAGCATTTATGTCCCTAAGACTTTCCTCCCTACCTCCCCATGTGGGTCAATTTCCGCTTGTGTAGGTCGCAGAGTTCTCTTTACATTTATACAGTCCTTTTACACATTTATTGTTCAACTGGCTGTAAAGACAATATTGTGTTTCCGATACACTTAAAGGTACATTACATACATACAGTTAAGGTTTAACATGCTACAAAGTCAATATATAATTTTAAATCCATTTTTTGGATTCCTGACCAAAGTGGTGAAAGTGTCAGCATAAATAAACCTACCTTAGCTTCGAAACATCATTTTCTTACGTGTTTATAACTTGCGTGGTGACACGGACGGTCAGGCTTCCCGCGTAAGCATTTATGTCCCTAAGACTTTCCTCCCTACCTCCCCATGTGGGGCAATTTCTGCTTGTGCAGGTCGCAGAGTTCTCTTTACATTTATACAGTCCTTTTACACATTTATTGTTCAACTGGCTGCAAAGACAATATTGTGTTTCCGATACACTTAAAGGTACATTACATACATACAGTTAAGGTTCAACATGCTACAAAGTCAATATATAATTTTAAATCCCTTTTTTTGGACTCCTGACCAAAGTGTCAGCATAAATAAACCTAACTTAGCTTCGGAACATCAATTTCTTACGTGTTTATAACTTGCGTGGTGACACAGACGGTCAGCCTTCCCGCGTAAGCATTTAGGTCCCTAAGACTTTCCTCCCTACCTCCCCATGTGGGGCAATTTCTGCTTGTGCAGGTCGCAGAGTTCTCTTTAGATCTGCACAATCCTTTTACACATTTATTGTTCAACTGGCTGCAAAGACAATATTTTGTTTCCGATACACTTAAGGGTACATTACATACATACAGTTAAAGTTGAACATGCTACAAAGTTAATATATAAGTTGAAATCCCTTTTTTGGACTCCTGACCAAAGTGTCAGCATAAATAAACCCAACTTAGCTTCGGAACATCAATTTCTTACCAACTTGCGTGGTGACACGGACGGTCAGGCTTGCCGCGTAAGCATTTAGATCCCTAACACGTTCCTCCCTACTTCCCCATGTGGGGCAGTTTCCGCTTGTGCGACCTGCATTTCTCTTTACATTTACACAATTCTTTTGGTATTGTTTTGGCTATACCTTTTTGGTATTTTCATTGAAAAAAGGAAAATATGCCGCCCCCTAAATATTGAAAAGTATGTTCTGACCCCTCTTAAATTATCGTGAATTGATGCCAGTGATAGTACTCCCAACATTACCCTCTCAACTCCTGGTGGTTACGTTTAAGTGATTGATTGTGCTTTACTGAAAAGCTATTATCAGACAACATAAGTAGAAAGGCCTGATGAGGTCCCATCCCTCACCCCTGCTGCCACCTACAACTTTTTTTACATAATTTATTCAAGGATTATCGATCGAGTCTAATGGGGGTCAAGGTCAATCGATCTGTTGTTGTTTGACCACGTGTAATGACATGAGGGGTGATTTACATAATCGCTAGGGGCAATGTATTGATCTAGGACTCGAGGGGAAGTGAATTTCCGAAAACTTGATTACGTAATCGAACGGGAAGTGGATTTCCGAGAAATTGATTGCGTAATCGCTCGGGAATTTTATTGATCCGATAACGGGAAACAGGATCACGTGTCTCCTTCTCAGCCACCTACAACTTTTTTACATAATTTATTCAAGGATTATCGATCTGTTGTTGTTTGGCCACGTGTAATGACATGAGGGGTGATTTACACAATCGCTCGGGAATTATTGATCTGGGGGGTGATTTACATAATCGCTAGGGGCAATGTATTGATCTAGGACTCGAGGGGGAAGTGAATTTCTGAGAACTTGATTTACATAATCGCTAGGGGGATTATTGATTTACGAAAAGGGGAATAAAGAAACAAGTATGGCTTCTTTGATCTTAGGTCTGAGGGATAAACGCTCTTTAGGTCAGAGAGAAAAATTAATGTTCTATTTTTAAATAGGGCTTCATTGATCTTTAGTGTCAGGAATTAGAAATGACACCACTTGTTGTTGTTGTTGATTGGCCACGTGTAATGACATGAGGGGTGATTTACATAATCGCTTGGGGAATTATTGATTTATGAAAGGGGAATTAATTTGTTGTTTCTAAGGGGAATCATTGATTCACGAAAGGGGAATTAATTTGTTGTTTCTAAGGGGAATTATAGATTCAAGAAAGGGGAATTAATTTTTTGTTTCTAAGGGGAATTATTCATTCACGAAAGGGGAGAGAATTTCTGAGAACTTTATTTACATAATCGCTAGGGGGATTATTGATTTACGAAAAGGGGAATAAAGAAACAAGTATGGCTTCTTTGATCTTAGGTCTGAGGGATAAACGCTCTTTAGGTCAGAGAGAAAAATTAATGTTCTATTTTTAAATAGGGCTTCATTGATCTTTAGTGTCAGGAATTAGAAATGACATCACTTGTTGTTGTTGTTGTTTGGCCACGTGTAATGACATGAGGGGTGATTTACATAATCGCTAGGGGAATTATTGATTTATGAAAGGGGAATAAATTGTTTCCGGGCGAATGTTTTGATCTTAGAGATGAAGAGATTAGCGCGGGAAAGGGTTTTTTAGTAATTTCAAATGTGACAGCGCAGGGATGCCAAAAACAAAGTGAACACGATGAAATTACGTTTAGGGGTTATTTGGGCGAAACGTTTTTAGACATTTTAGGGAATTATTTCGGCAAAACAGTTAGAGATATTTTAAAAGATGATTTTAGAAAAGGTTTTAGAAGAGAATTTGAGGGTGAAACTCTGGTCGTTATAATACACAAGTTCCATTTGAACAGTGTCGTGAGGTCCTCTACCCCAACCCCAAAGGGCCCTCATAACCCACCCCAACCCCGAAGGAAGCCCCCCGTCCTCAAAGGTCCCCCGGGATCCCAAAGGGCCCCCGGATCCCCAAAGGCCCCTGAGCCCCCATTTTTTAATACTTTTTTAGGGCTTTATTATATCTTTTCAGAACAAGTTATTTTCTTATCGAAATCTGAAGGTAGGGTCTGGGTACATTTAGAATGGTGGCAATTAGACTAACATTTTCGGAAATAAAACGTTGAAAGGAACATCAAATTATATTCTTTTAGCTTACAAGTTAATGTTAACAGACTAAGTTTTCTAGATATACTTAGCAATGTACATCACCATCAACCTTCTTCTTAACTGGACATATCCTGGAAGAAATAAAAAAAAATCACTGACTCTATGGGTTTTTGCTTTATAGCAACAGTTCTAGAATCAAGTCTACTCTTTAGCCTAGGGGTACCAATCGAAATCTGAAGGTAGAGTCTGGGTACATTTAGAATGGTGGCAATTAGACTAACATTTTTGGAAATAAAACATTGAAAGGAACATCAAATTATATTCTTTTAGCCAACAAGTTAATGTAAACAGCCTAAGTTTTCCAGGTATACTTTGCAATGTACATCACCATCAACCTTCTTCTTAACTGGACATATCCTGGACAAAATAAAAAAAATCATTGACTCTATGGTTTGTTGCTTTATAGCAACAGTTCTAGAATCAAGTCTACTATTTAGCCTAGGGGTACCAATCGAAATCTGAAGGTAGGGTCTGGGTACATTTAGAATGATGGCAATTAGACTAACATTTTTGGAAATTAAACATTGAAAGGAACATCAAATTATATTCTTTTACCCAATAAGTTAATGTAAACAGCCTAAGTTTTCCATATATACTTTGCAATGTACATCACCATTTAGAATGGTGGCAATTAGACTAACATTTTTGGAAATAAAACATTGAAAGGAACATCAAATTATATTCTTTTAGCCTATAAGTTAATGTAAACAGCCTAGGTTTTCCAGATATACTTTGCAATGTACATCACCATCAACCTTCTTCTTAACTGGACATATCCTGGACAAAATAAAAAAAATCACTGACTCGATGGGTTTTTGCTTTATAGCAACAGTTCTAGAATCAAGTCTACTATTTAGCCTAGGGGTACCAATCGAAATCTGAAGGTAGGGTCTGGGTACATTTAGAATGGTGGCAATTAGACTAACATTTTTGGAAATAAAACATTGAAAGGAACATCAAATTATATTCTTTTAGCCAACAAGTTAATGTAAAAAGCCTAAGTTTTCCAGATATACTTTGCAATGTACATCACCATCAACCTTCTTTTTAACTGGACATATCCTGGACAAAATAAAAAAAAATCACTGACTCAATGGGTTTTTGCTTTATAGCAACAGTTCTAGAATCAAGTCTACTATTTAGCCTAGGGGTACCAATCGAAATCTGAAGGTAGGGTCTGGGTACATTTAGAATGGGGGCAATTAGACTAACATTTTTGGAAATAAAACATTGAAAGGAACATCAAATTATATTCTTTTAGCCAACAAGTTAATGTAAACAGCCTAAGTTTTCCAGATATACTTTGCAATGTACATCGCCATCAACCTTCTTCTGAACTGGACATATCCTGGAGAAAATAAAAAAAATCACTGACTCTATGGGTTTTTGCTTTATAGCTAAAGTTCTAGAATCAAGTCTATTATTTAGCCTAGGGGTACCAATCGAAATCTGAAGGTAGGGTCTGGATGCATTTAGAATGGTGACAATTAGACTAACATTTTTGGAAATAAAACATTGAAAGGAACATCAAATTATATTCTTTTAGCCTACAAGTTAATGTAAACAGCCTAAGTTTTCCAAATATACTTTACAGCTTTTTGGATAGCTCAACACCAAGCAATACTTTTCAAAAGGCATTTCAGAGCAAGTTCCTTTCTTATAGTCCCTCCTAAACCAATTTTACAAGTTGAAGCATCCATCCTATTCACTCACAACTTTACCTTACAGCTTTTTGGATGCCTCAACACCAAAAAATACCTTTCAAAAGGCATTTCAGAGCAACTTCTTTTCTTAATGTCGTTCCTAAACCCATTTTACAAATTAAAGTACCAATCCTTTTCACCCCCAAATTTACTATACTGCTTTTTGAATGCTCCAACACCAAGCAATACTTTTCAAAGGGCATTTTAGAACAAGTTCTTTTCATAATGTCCATCCTAAACCCATTATACAAGTTGAAGTACCCATCCTTTTCACACACAACTTTACTTTACAGCTTTTTGAATGCTCCAACACCAAGCAATACTTTTCAAAGGGCATTTCAGAACAAGTTCTTTTCATAATGTCCATCCTAAACCCATTTTACAAGTTGAAGTACCCATCCTTTTCACCCACAACTTTCATAGAAGATAGAAAGTTCAAGTTATCTTCTGAATTTTATTAAAGAACTTACAGTTCAATTCTAATATCTCCAAAGAAAATAAAAATCTTCCACTTCAGTTCTTAATTTCACAAAGACACACGGAAATTTAAAGTTCTATTTGAAATTTCTCAATGAAGTGAAGAAAAGTTCAAGCTCTCTTCTGAATTTTCTCAATGAAAAAGAAATTAGTTTTTGATCAATTCTATTTTTTTCTAATAATATAAAAAGGTTCCACTTCAGTTCAGATGTTTCCCCAAAGACATAAATTTTAAATTCTCCTCCAAATTTTTTGTAGAAGATAGATAAAAGTTACACATTGATCGTGAATATTTCACAATGAAGATAAGGAGCTAATTTTCTGATTGATGTGAAGAAAAGTTCAAGTTCTTTTCCTAACTATCCATATGAAAAGAAATAAGTTACAGATCAATTCTGTTTTTCAAGAAAAAATAAAAATGTTCCACTTCAGTTCAGATTTTTCTCGAAGAGATGAAAAAATTTAAAATACTGTTCAAAATTTTTCATAGAAGATAGAAAGTTCAAGTTATCTTCTGAATTTTTATTAAATAACTTACAGTTCAATTCTAATTTCTCCAAAGAAAATAAAAATCTTCCACTTCAGTTCTTAATTTCACAAAGACACAAGGATATTTAAAGTTCTATTTGAAATTTTTCCGTAGAAGGTAGAAAAACCTATACCATAGTTGCGAATATTTTCCCGGAAGATAAAAATTTCTACTTCAATTTTAAATTTTCTCAACGAAGTGAAGAAAAGTTCAAGTTCTAGTCATCATGCAAGATTCCACTTCAGTTCAGATTTTTCTCAAAGAGATGAAAAAATTTAAAATACTGTTCCAAATTTTTCATAGAAGATAGAAAGTTCAAGTTATCTTCTGAATTTTATTAAAGAACTTACAGTTCAATTCTAATTTATCCAAAGAAAATAAAAATCTTCAACTTCAGTTCTTAATTTCACAAATACACAAGGAAATTTAAAGTTCTATTTGAAATTTCTCAATGAGGTGAAGAAAAGTTCAAGCTCTCTTCTGAATTTTCTCAATGAAAAAGAAATTAGTTATTGATCAATTCTATTTTTCCTAATAATATAAAAAGGTTCCACTTCAGTTCAGATTTTTCCCCAAAGATATAAATTTTAAATTCTCCTCCAATTTTTTTGTAGAAGATAGAAAAAGTTACACATTAATCATGAATATTTTACAATGAAAATAAGGAGCTAATTTTCTCATTGGTGTGAAGAAAAGTTCAAATTCTTTTCTTAACTATCCCCATGAAAATAAATAAGTTACAGATCAATTCTATTTTTCAAGAAAAAATAAAAATTTTCCACTCCAGTTCAGATTTTTCTCAGAGATGGAAAAATTTAAAATTACTGTTCTAAATTTTTCATAGAAGATAGAAAAAGTTATACATTGATAATGAAAAGTTAACTCAAGTCTGAATTTTATTAAAGAACTTACAGTTCAGTTCTAATTTCTCCAGAGAAAAATAAAAATCTTCCACTTCAGTTCTTAATTTCACAAAGACACAAATAAATTTAAACTTCTCTTCTGAATTTTATTAGAGAAAAGAAAAAAGTTGTATTTCAATTCTAATTTATTTTAAAATAAAATAAAAAATCTACAGCTTTTTAATAAACAGTCTAAAAGCTGGACATGCTCAATTTTTCAAAGACAATAGAAATATAACAAAGTAATGCATAAAATATTTTTATTGAAGTAACAACATGTAGTAACAACATAAAAATATGTTATAGACATTATTTTACATTATTAACATTGTTAGGTTAAGGCTAGATTAAGTTATGTTAGGCTAGGTTAAGTTAGGTTAGGTTAGGTTAGCCTACGTACCTGGGGGTATTTTCCAGCGAGTATGGTTAGGTTAGATTAGATTAGACTAGATTAAGTTAGGTTAGATTAGGATTGGTTAAGTAAGGTTAGGTAAGTTAGGTTAGGCTAGGTAAGTTAGATTAGGTTAGCTAGTAAACACCTCTCCGTGTTTAATTTAGGTTAGGTTAGGTTAAGGCTAGATTAAGTTATGTTAGGTTAGGTTAAGTTAGGTTAGGTTAGGTTAGCCTACGTACGCGCGCGTACGTAGGCTAACCTAACCTAACCTAACCTAACCTAACCTAACTTAACCTAACCTAACATAACTTAATCTAGCCTTAACCTAACCTAACCTAACTTAAACATGGAGATATGTTTACTAGCTAACCTAATCTAACTTAGCAAACCTAACATAACTTACCTAACCTGACTTAACCTAACCTAATATAACCTAACTTAATCTAGTCTAACCTAATCTAACCTAACCATACTCGCCGGAAAATCCCCCCAGGTACGTAGGCTAACCTAACTTAACTTAGCCTAACATAACTTAATCTAGCCTTAACCTAACAATGTTAATAATGTAAAATAATGTCTGTAACATATTTTTATGTCGTTACTACATGTTTTTACTTCAATAAAAATATTTTATGCATTACTTTGTTATATTTCTATTATCTTAGGAAACGTTAGCATGTTAAGCGCTTAGAATGTTTATTAAAAAGTTGGAGATTTTTTATTTTCTTTGAAAAAAAAAAATTAGAATTGAACTATAAATTTTTTCTTTTCTCTAAGAAAATTCAGAAGAGAACTTTAAATTTCTTTGCGTCTTTGTAAAATTAAGAACTGAAGTGGAAGATTTTTATTTTTCTCTGGAGAAATTAAAATTGAACTGTAAGTTCTTAAATAGAATTCAGAATTGAGTTATCTTTTTATGATCAACGTATAACTTTTTCTATCTTCTATGAAAAATTTAAAACAGTAATTTTAAATTTTTTCATCTCTCTTTGAGAAAATTTTGAATTGAAGTCGAAAATTTTTATTTTTTCTTTAAAAATAGAATTGATCTGTAACCTTTTTCTTTTCATATGGATAATTAGGAAAAGAACTTGAACTTTTCTTCACATCAATGAGAAAATTAGCTCCTTATCTTCATTGTGAAATATTCACGATCAATGTGTAACTTTTTCTATCTTCTACAAAAAATTTGGAGGAGAATTTAAAATTTGTCTTTGGGGAAACATCTGAATTGAAGTGGAACCTTTTTATATTATTAGGAAAAATAGAATTGATCAAAAACTAATTTCTTTTTCATTAAGAAAATTCAGAAGAGAGCTTGAACTTTTCTTCACCTCATTGAGAAATTTCAAATAGAACTTTAAATTTCCTTGTGTCTTTGTGAAATAAAGAACTGAAGTGGAAGATTTTTATTTTCTTTGGATAAATTAAAACTGAACCGCAAGATGTTGAATAAAATTAAGAAGATAACTTGAACTTGCTATATTCAATAAAAAATCTGGAACAGTATTTAAAATTTGTTCCTCTCCTTGAGAAAAATCTGAACTGAGGTGGAACCTTGTATGATGACTAGAATTTGAACTTTTCTTCACTTCGTTGATAAAATTTAAAATTGAAGTAAAAATTTTTATCTTCCGGGAAAATATTCACAACTATGGTATAGGTTTTTCTATCTTCTACGGAAAATTTTAAAATAGAACTTTAAATTTCCTTGTGTCCTTGTGAAATTAAGAAGTGAAGTAGAAAATTTTTATTTTCTTTGGAGAAATTAGAATTGAACTGTAAGTTCTTTAATAAAAATTCAGAAGATAACTTTAACTTTCTATCTTCTATGAAAAATTTGGAATAGTATTTTAAATTTTTTCATCTCTTTGAGCAAAATCTGAATTGAAGTGGAAAATTTTTATTTTTTCTTGAAAAATAGAATTAATCTGTAACTTATTTCTTTTCATATGGATAGTTAGGAAAAGAACTTGAACTTTTCTTCACATCAATGAGAAAATTAGCTCCTTATCTTCATAATGAAATATTCACGATCAATGTGTAACTTTTCTATCTTCTACAAAAAATTTGGAGGAGAATTTAAAATTAATGTCTTTGGGGAAACATCTGAACTGAAGTAGAACCTTTTTATATTATTATGAAAAAATAGAATTGATCAAAAACTAATTTCTTTTTCATTGAGAAAATTCAGAAGAGAGCTTGAACTTTTCTTCACTTCATTGAGAAATTTCAAATGGAACTTAAAATTTCCTTGTGTCTTTGTGAAATTAAGAACTGAAGTGAAAGATTTTTATTTTCTTTGGAGAAATTAGAATTGAACTGTAAGTTCTTTAATAAAATTCAGAAGATAACTTGAACTTTCTATCTTCTATGAAAAATTTGGAACAGTATTTTAAATTTTTTTATCTCTTTGAGAAAAATATGAACTGAAGTGGAATCTTGCATGATGACTAGAACTTGAACTTTTCTTCAATTCGTTGAGAAAGTTTAAAATTGAAGTAGAAATTTTCATCTTCCGGGAAAATATTCACAACTATGGTATAGGTTTTTCTATCTTCTACGGAAAAATTTCAAATAGAACTTTAAATTTCCTTGTGTCTGTGTGAAAATAAGAACTGACGTGGAAGATTTTTATTTTCTTTGGAGAAATTAGAATTGAACTGTAAGTTCTTTAATAAAATTCAGAAGATAACTTGAACTTTCTATCTTCTATGAAAAATTTGGAACAGTATTTAAAATTTTTCATCTCTTTGAGAAAAATCTGAACTGAAGTGGAAACTTGCATGATATTGTGGCGTGCAAAAAAGCTGTAAAGTAAAGTTGTGGTGAAAGGATAGGTACCTCAACTTGTAAAATGGGTTTAAGAGGGACATAAAGAAAAGAATTCATTCTGAAATGCCTTTTGAAAAGTATCTCTTGGTGTTGGATCATTGAAAAAGCTGTGAAGTATAGTTCTGGATGAAAAAGTTGTGTACGTCAACTTATAAAATGTGTTTAGGAGGGACATTAAGAAAAAAAGTTGTAAAGTAAAGTTGTGGTGAAAATGATGGGTACTTCAACTTGTAAAATGGTTTTATGAGGGATATTAAGAAAGGAACTGGTTCTGAAATGCCTTTGGAAAAGTATTGCTTGGTGTTGGAGCATTCAAAAAGCTGTAAAGTAAAGTTGTGGGTGAAAAGGATTGGTTCTTCAAATTGTAAAATGGGTTTAGGATGGACATTATGAAAAGAACTTGTTCTGAAATGTCCTTTGAAAAGTATTGCTTGGTGTTGGAGCATTCAAAAAGCTGTAAAATAAAGTTGTGTGTGAAAAAGATGGGTACCTCAACTTGTAAAATGGGTTTAGGATGGAGATTATGAAAAGAACTTGTTCTGAAATGCCCTTTGAAAAGTATTGCTTGGTGTTGGAGCATTCAAAAAGCAGTATAGTAAAGTTGGGGGTGAAAAGGATTGGTACTTTAATTTGTAAAATGGGTTTAGGAACGACATTAAGAAAAGAAGTTGCTCTGAAATGCCTTTTGAAAGGTATTTCTTGGTGTTGAGGCGTCCAAAAGGCTGTAGAGTAAAGTTTTATGGGAATAGGATGGCTACTTCAATTTGTAAAATGGGTTTAGGACGCTCACTAAGAAAGGAACTTGCTCTGAAATGCCTTTTGAAAGGTATTGCTTGGTGTCTAGATATCCAAAAAGCTGTAAAGTAAAGTTGTGGGTGAAAAGGATGGGTACTTCAACTTGTAAAATTGGTTTAGGAGGGACTATAAGAAAGGAACTTGCTCTGAAATGCCTTTTGAAAAGCATTGCTTGGTGTTGAGCTATCCAAAAAGCTGTAAAGTATATCTGGAAAACTTAGGCTGTTTACATTAACTTGTAGGCTAAAAGAATATAATTTGATGATCCTTTCAATGTTTTATTTCCAAAAATGTTAGTCTAATTGCCACCATTCTAAATGTATCCAGAACCTACCTTCAGATTTCGATTGGTACCCCTAGGCTAAATAGTAGACTTGATTCTAGAACTGTTGCTATAAAGCAAAAACCCATAGAGTCAGTGATTTTTTTTATTTTGTCCAGGATATGTCCAGTTCAGAAGAAGGTTGATGGTGATGTACATTGCAAAGTATATCTGGAAAACTTAGGCTGTTTACATTAACTTGTCGGCTAAAAGAATATAATTTGATGTTCCTTTCAATGTTTTATTTCCAAAAATGTTAGTCTAATTGCCACCATTCTAAATGTATCCAGACCCTACCTTCAGATTTCGATTGGTACTTATAGGCTAAATAGTAGACTTGATTCTAGAACTGTTGCTATAAAGCAAAAACCCATAGAGTCAGTGATTTTTTTTTATTTTGTCCAGGATATGTTTAGTTAAAATGAAGGTTGATGGTGTTGTACATTGCATATTATATCTTGAAAACTTAGGCTGTTTAAATTAACTGGTAGGCGATAAGAATATAACTTGATGTTCCTTTCAACGTTTTATTTCCAAAAATGTTAGTCCAATTGTCAATATTCTATATTTATACAAACTCTACCGTCAGATTTCAATTGGTACTTATAGGCTAAATAGTAGACTTGATTCTAGAACTTTTGCTATAAAGCAAAAAACCCATAGAGTCAGTGATTTTTTTTATTTTGTCCAGGATATGTCCAGTTAAGAAGAAGGTTGATGGTGTTGTACATTGCAAAGTATATCTGGAAAACTTAGGCTGTTTACATTAACTTGTAGGCTAAAAGAATATAATTTGATGTTTCTTTCAATATTTTATTTCCAAAAATGTTAGTCTAATTGCCACCATTCTAAATGTACCCAGACTCTACCTTCAGATTTCGATTGGTACCCCTAGGCTAAATAGTAGACTTGATTCTAGAACTGTAGCTATAAAGCAAAAACCCATAGAGTCAGTGATTTTTTTTCCAGGATATATCCAGTTAAGAAGAAGGTTGATGGTGATGTACATTGCAAAGTATATCTGGAAAACTTAGGCTGTTTACATTAACTTGTAGGCTAAAAGAATATAATTTGATGTTCCTTTCAATGTTTTATTTCCAAAAATGTTTGTCTAATTGCCACCATTCTAAATTTACCCAGACCCTACCTTCAGATTTAGATAAGAAAATAACTTGTTCTGAAAAGATATAATAAAGCCCTAAAAAAGTATAAAAAAATGGGGGCTCTGGGGCCTTTGGGGATCGGGGGGCCGTTGGGGAGTCCGGGAGACCTTTGAGGACCGGGGGCTTCCTTCGGGGTTGGGGTGGGGTATGAGGGCCCTTTGGAGTAGGGGTAGAGGACCTCACGACACTGTTCAAATGGAACTTGTATATTATAACGACCACAGAGTTTCACCCTCAAATTCTCTTCTAAAAACTTTTCTAAAATCATCTTTTAAAATGTCTCTAACTGTTTCGCCGAAATAATTCCCTAAAATGTCTAAAACAGTTTCGCCCAAATAACCCCTAAACGTAATTTCATCGTGTTCCCTTTGTTTTTGGCATCCCTGCGCTGTCACATTTCAAATTACTAAGAAACCCTTTCCCGCGCTAATCTCTTCATCTCTAAGATCAAAACATTCGCCCGGAAACAATTTATTCCCCTTTCATAAATCAATAATTCCCCTAGCGATTATGTAAATCACCCCTCATGTCATTACACGTAGCCAAACAACAACAATAACAAGTGATGTCATTTCTAATTCCTGACACTAAAGATCAATGAAACCCTATTTAAAAATAGAACATTAATTTTTCTCTCTGACCTAAAGAGCGTTTATCCCTCAGACCTAAGATCAAAGAAGCCATACTTGTTTCTTTATTCCCCTTTTCGTAAATCAATAATCCCCCTAGCGGTTATGTAAATAAAGTTCTCAGAAATTATCCCCCCTTTCGTGAATGAATAATTCCCCTTAGAAACAACAAATTAATTCCCCTTTCTTGAATCTATAATTGCCCTTAGAAACAACAAATTAATTCCCCTTTCGTGAATGAATAATTCCCCTTAGAAACAACAAATTAATTCCCCTTTCATAAATCAATAATTCCCCTAGCGATTATGTAAATCACCCCTCATGTCATTACACGTGGCCAAACAACAACAACAACAAGTGATGTCATTTCTAATTCCTGACACTAAAGATCAATGAAGCCCTATTTAAAAATAGAACATTAATTTTTCTCTCTGACCTAAAGAGCGTTTATCCCTCAGACCTAAGATCAAAGAAGCCATACTTGTTTCTTTATTCCCCTTTTCGTAAATCAATAATCCCCCTACCGATTATGTAAATCAATTTCTCTGAAAATCAATTCCCCCTCGAATCCTAGATCAATACATTGCCCCTAGTGATATTGTACATCACCCCCCAGTTTCATAAATCGATAATTACTCGAGTGATTATATAAATCATCCCTCGTGTTAGTATACGTGGCCAAACAACAACATATAGATAATACTTGAACAAATTATATAAAAAATTTGTAGGTGGCTGAGAAGGAGACACGTGATCCTGTTTCCCGTTATCGGATCAATAAAATTCCCAATCGATTACGCAATCAATTTCTCGGAAATCCACTTCCCGTTCGATTACGCAATCAAGTTTTCGGAAATTCACTTCCCCCTCGAGTCCTAGATGAATACATTGCCCCTAGCGATTATTTAAATCACCCCTCTTGTCATTACACGTGGCCAAACAACAACAGATCGATTGACCTTGACCCCCATTAGACTCGATCGATAATCCTTGAATAAATTATGTAAAAGAAGTTGTAGGTGGCAGCAGGGGTGAGGGATGGGACCTCATCAGGCCTTTCTACTAACATATGCCTAACTAGTAACTACAAATTTTTCGTCCGTTTTGAAAAAAAAACATAAGTATTTTCAGGTTCTCATCTAAAATATAGAAAAATGCGCTGTTTTCATTAAAGGATCAAAACCATTTGAATTTTACGAGTGGGGGATTGAGGGAATAAGTAAGAATTGCTTTGGATTATGATAGCAATAACTATGTTTAGTGTTGCTCTATTAGCATATTTTTATTTTAAGATCCATGTGTCTATTATATGGCTGTTTGACTAAATAGTTGAAGGACGCACCCGATACCTATATTTTTGATGGTTATAACAAGATAAATTTTGATTTGATTTGATATAGGTTGATTTCTGCTGTTTGGAAGATTACATAAGGCCTTAAACTTAAAATATGCATTTCACACTTACTTGAGGTTTTCTAGACAGTTTGATACGATTTTTTTTTATTGTTCGTATCATTAATTAGTCTCTAATTTTCAAAAATGTTGATAGTGAAAAAAATGATATGATTTTGTTTTTTCTGGCATCGGACAAACGTTCATTGTTTCTATCTGCCAAAGTAAAAAGCGCCACGTTTATTTTTGTGATCGGACACAGTGTCATTGTTTTATCTGTCATGGGAGAAAGTGTCAAAATTGTTCTTGTCATCAGACAAAGAATCATTGCAATTATATTTAAAGATGACGCCAATAACTTAAAAATCAAAACTGAAAATATTGAGTCTATTTTTGGAAATAAGTTTTGAAGTCCTCTGTCCCCAACCACATTGGTGGTTCACTATAGCTATATATGAGTTCCTGATTGTAGCTACTCAATAACGATGTAATTTTCGTTCTCAAAGCTTCATATTGGCACAATGTTAGTATATAAGTATGCATCAAACTTCTGACAAACGACTCCAAATATTACGAAAATCAAACTTTAAATTTTAAAAACAGTGTGTTGCCAACATTTTCTTCTTATAGATCCTATATATCCAAGGAAAATACAGCTGGTCCCCGTCATCACGTTCTCAGGAGAAACTGGAAATCTTAAAAGGGACAAAATATGTTTTGAATAACTTTATCTTGAAAAAGGCTGTACGAAAAGCCTGGTTCAACCCCGCTTTCTAGGGCTCTAACGAGAAAAAGCTTGAGATGGCTAGGGCACGTTCTGCGGATGAAGGATGGCAGATTGCTAAAAATTTTCCTTTTGGGCCAACCGTCTAGGGCCAACCGAAAATCAGGTTGTCCTCGGTAGGGGTGGGACGATATCACAAGGAAATATTTAAGGGAAATGACTTAGGATATTTTTTAGTGTTGTATAGTGGTTTATCTTGTTTGAGCTACTTCAGTTGATGTTTCAAAGTGCATTACGGAAGTGTTTGGTTTGAAACTTATGACTTAGGATATTTTTGTAGTGTTGTGTCATGGTTTATCTTGTCTGTGCTACCTTGATGCACTTTGGTAGTTTTTGGTTCGAAACGTATGACTTAGGCTATTTTGTAGTGTTGTGTGGTGGTTTATCTTGGCTATGCAACCTCAGTTGATGTTTCAAAGAGCATTTTTGAAGTTTTTCGTCTGAAACGTATTTTAAGATAAAAATAAAGATATTACTTCATAAGTTTCAAACGAAAAACTTCGAAAATGCATTTTGTCACATCAACTGAGTTAACACAGACAAGATAAACGACGACACTATATTACAAGAATATCCTAAGTTATCCAATTCAGATAAAAAACCAAAATGCGCTTCGAAACATCAACTGAAGTAGCACAGATAAGATAAACCATGACACAACACTATAAAAATATCCTAAGTCATACGTTTCAGACGATAAACTTCCAAAATGTGCTTTGTAATACCAACTGAGTTAGCACAGACAAGATAAACCACGACACAAGACTACAAAAATATTCTAAGTCTTACATGTCAAACGAAAAACTTCCATAATTCACATTGAAACATCAACTGAGATAGCACACACAAGATAAACCACGAGACAACACTACAAAATATCCTAAGTCATATGTTTCAAACAAAATACATCCAAATACACTTTGAAACATCAAATGAGGTAGAACATACAAGATAAACCACGAAACAACACTACAAAAATATACTAAGTCTTCAATCAATCAATCAATCAATCAACCTTTTATTTTTAAATAAATGAACAAACGAAAGCATTAACATGAACATTTCGACTCAAAGCAATGCTTGTACGAGTCACACAGATATTGGTAAACAAATTTATATCACACTATGAAATGAAAAGAGAAGAGCTTATAAAATAAAAATTAGAAAGGAAAGAATTGAGACGAGGTGGAGTCAAAGAAGGAGAGTGAGAGGATAAGATACAAACGAAAAATTGAGACAGTAACTCATGCAGTATCCAATACTCTGTAAGAAAGGTATCGTTTTTAGAGTGTGCCAAATAATTTTATGGATTTGATAGATTCATTAATTGAGTTCCATACAGAAATACTTCTATAAACTGGAGAGTGTTGAGACCTTGTAAATCTTCTTCTCGGTAGCATAAGATTGTACTTGTTGCAGTGGAGAGCTCTTCCTTGATGAATTGTGCTACAAAGTTCGAAGTACCTGGAAAGACCTTGAGGAATTCTATTCGATATTGCCGAGTGTGCTAAACGCAGATTATTAACGTTGATTATCTCTGTTATGTCTATTGTCCCAGTGTCTCTGTATAGGTCTGTCGAGGGGTATAGCCTGGGGAGGCAATATGTGGCCTTAACTGCACGGTTTTGTGATATCTTTAATGATCTTAGATGAGATTTGAATGTATTGCCCCAGACAGAACAGCAGTAATTCAAGTAGGGGAAGACAAAAGCATTATAAAGCTTTTTCATCATGCCAGCACTTAGAAGCAGGCTAGCTCTATGTAACATTGATGTTTGCCGTGAGACTGTTAAAGACAGCTGGGATATGTGATGTTTGAACGAAAGAGAGGAATCTACAAATACACCAAGGAACTTTGTGACTGTGGTCTGAGGAATAGGATTTCCATTGATTGACAGTGCGACATTGTGAGACAATGAGAAGTTTCAAGGAGCAGAAGTGAAGACTTTGATGCAGATTTTTGTAGCATTTACCTGCATTTTGTTACGAAAACACTAGTCAGATATTTCGTCAAGTGTTTTTTGGGCCTTTTTTTGCAGCAGACTCGGATGATTCAGCAGCAATGAAGAAATTTGAGACATCAGTGAATAGTACTGGGTGTGCATTTGTAGTAAGACATGTTGTCAGGTTATTGATATACAAATTAAGCAAGAGCGGTCCAAGTACCAACCCCTGAGGTACGCCAGATTTTACCGGTAATTCTGGCGACACACTAACCTCCACAATTACACACTGCTTACGATCAGTCAGGTACGATGAAAACCACTCGTGAGCAACACCATATATTCCAAATGAATGTAATTTTGTGAGGAGGACTGCATGGTATACCGTGTCGAAAGTCTTAGTTAAATCCAAAAAAATTCCTAGTACCTTTTCTCCAGCATCCTGGCTATTTAATGTGTATTCAACTGAATCAACTAAGGCATGCAAAGTTGAATGATAACGCCGAAACCCGTATTGATGGGGAGAGAGTAGCCGCTTAACATTGAGGAATCTATATACTCTGTTATAAACCACTCGCTCGAGTACTTTTGATATAACCGGTAGAATTGATATCGGTCGATAATTGGAGATAAGACTCTTGTCTCCTTTTTTGTAGAGGGGAAGGACTTGGGCAGTTTTGAATACATTAGGATAAACTCCGGTTGCTAGTGAAAGGTTGACCAAGTGTGTAAGTGGAGCTACAAGACCTGCAGAGGCCTTCTTCAATATATAGTTGCACAGCCCAAAGGTGTCTTGGGTTTTGCTATTAGGCAGCTTACTGATAATCACTAGTAATTCCTCTTTCGTACATGGTGCTAGAAAAAGACCTGATATTTTTCTACTGTGGGTTTGTTCAGGAGATGGGCCAGAAGCATGTAGAGATGTCTGATTAATGAAAAATTGATCAAAAGGAACAGCACGAGATTCGCTTGCTACTGTCTCACCACGCATATTTATTATTTCTTTAGGTATAGCCACCTTTTTCCTGTTTTGACAAGTTATTTCATTAACAACCTCCCATACTTTTCTCAAGTTGCTATTACATTAATTGGTTCTTTCTGTATAATATCGCCTTTTTTGCATTACGTACTAACCCGCTTATGTATATCTGTACTTTTTGCATGTCTCTCTCGCTTCAGAAGTTGTCGATTTAAATTCTATAAGGTACCGTATATTTCTGTTTTCGAAAGACTGAACGAGACATTTCGTCAAATAAGAAGTTTCAGGAAAACTTTTGATCCGACTTGTTCGTAGAGGAAAACACCGTTCTGTTAACTGTTTAAGCCGGCTCGTGAGTGCAATTGCTACCATATCTGCCGAAGACACATGGGTTACAGAAGACCAATCATTCGATTTCAGGGTTTCAGTGAAGTAATCAATGTTTTTTTGGGAAAAACTTCGATTCGTGAAAACAGGATTAGACGCTGACTTAGTGGACCGGCCTGCCCTTGTTGGGACCATTGTGATGACTGGGTAGTGATCGGAAACATCAGATGTTATAATATGCGACGTAAAAGATGCGTGAGGGTTAAAGAAAAGGAATATATTGTCAATCAGTGTTGCAGTATTTCTAGCTGAACAATACCGTGTGGGAAGGAATACACAGGAGAGAAGACCAGATGATACAGTTGTATCAAGGAACGAACGTGAGTTGGCGTCACCGTCAATCGTCAGCAAGTTGATGTTAAAGTCACCCATAAGACATGTATTTTTACCTCGACCACATTCATTAATCTCCGACATAAGCTGCTCAACTTGCGAACAGAAAATGTCACTTGGAAATGGTGGTGGCTTATAAAGAAGGCACACGAAATCTACTGGAGATGACTTTCGAAGAATTTCAATGACTATTGAGTAGACAGATCGACAACCTTTGACCACACCATTAAAAATTGATCCCAAGTCATCGCGGCGCTTGTAAAAGATAGAATCATTTACAAATAATGTAATGCCACCGGAGCACTTTGTTACGTACCGCGGAAGATGTATGGCTTTAAAACCGGGCAAACAGTATGGCGACATTTCATCTTGAGAAGACAGCCAAGTTTCAGTTAAACCAACTAAACAAAAAGGATTTTTCTTTTCAGCAGTGAATGTAAGAATATCATCCTATTTATGTTTAATTCCTTGAACATTATGGCAGAAAAGATTAAATTTATCACTAGTAGAAATTGCAGGAAGTATTTCATTAAGATATTCTTGTGGTGTTGCGTATGAGCAGGACGAGGCATTCATCCTGTCTATCACGGGATCAGTAGCTGACGCTTCATCGCATACTGGCAGATTAAGAAATGCGGTTTTAAGCAGGGACTGTTCAGTTAAGAATGAAAAATCATTCATCGTCGAGATCACCGATGTTTTTTATTTTCATCAATTAGACTAAATAATGATAGTGGAGGTATAACAGGAGTAGTAATAACAGGAGTGTTCCGGCTTTTGTAATATTTCGTGATGATGTGTGCTGATGATGACTTGGCCAAAAACGGGCAACCCTCACATAAAAAAAATCTCTGTTCCTTCTCCCCCAAATAGCGACGAAGACCAAACTGCCTTTCCATCATAAACAAATAAGTAGAACAACAGGGAAATTTTTTTATACAAGACAGTGGAACGCAACTTTAAATGAATATTTCGACCCTATATCCAAGGGCTGTCCTCAGCAAAACAGACGAAGAGAATAAAAACACTATAAAAGAAACTTACATTAAAATTCAATCATTAAAACTGTTTAAAATTTTTTTAAAACAGCCCTAATATCATTACTTCAAGGAAGCTCAACCAGGACTTTTTTAAACAGTTTTAATGATTGAATTTTATTGTAAGTTTCTTTTATAGTGTTTTTATTCTCTTCGTCTGGACCACTCTCCCTAGCCACCAAGGACCTCAACCTCCAAGGGTCCCCTCCCCCCAACCTCCAAGGGGTCCCCGCCCTCCAATTTTTTGGGCGCATCCCCCCATTTTTTATTTTTTTTGAAGTTCATTTTTGAACTTTGTTTTTTTTTTAACATGATAATTTTATTTCAACTTTTTTTTACAGGTCTTAGAATGACATAAAACATATTTAAAGCATAAAAAATTCACATTTAAGCTAGATTTCTTAACTTATGTAGATGTGTGTTGTCTGACACCTATGATTTGGGGTGCTTGGTTTTCTATTTCGTACTTTTCTGACCTAGGTTTCTTAGCCTGTCGTAGGTGTGTGTTGTCTGAAATCTATGATTTGGGATGTTTGGTTTACTATTTTAGACTTTTCTTAGCTATGTTTCTTAACCTTTCGTAGGTGTGTGTTGCATGAAACTTGTGATTTGCGATGTCTAGTTTGCTATTTGGACTTTTCTGAGCTAGAATTCCTAACCTTTCGTAGGTGTATGTTGCCTGAAACCTATGATTTGGGATGCTTGGTTTACTATTTCACAGTTTTCTGAGCTAGGTTTCATAGCCTTTCATAGGTTTATGTTGTATGAAACCCACGATTAAACTTAATATTTTTTTTGGGACGTGGGGGATGATCCAAGGCCTCATTGGGTACATTTTTGCATATTTTTTTTTAAATAAAGCTGGGTTTCAGTTTCAAGAAATACGAACACCCTCGTTTAAAATACATACGATTTTATTAATAACGTTTGATATTTTAATAAAGTTGGGTTTTAGTTTCAAGAAATAAGAACACCCACGTTTAAAATGCATGTGATTCTATTAATAATATTTGATTTTTTAATAAAGTTGGGTTTTAGTTTCAAAAATACGAACACCCTCGTTTAAAATACATATGATTTTATTAATAATGTTTGATATTTTAATAAAGTTGGGTTTTAGTTTCAAGAAATAAGAACACCCACGTTTAAAATACATGTGATTATATTAATAATATTTGATTTTTTAATAAGGGTGGGTATTAGTTTTCAGAAACAAGAACACCCACGTTTAAAATACATGTAATTTTATTAATAATTTTTTTTTTTTTTTATAAAGTTGGGTTTTAGTTTTCAGGAATAAGAACGTCCAAGTTTAAAATAAATCTGGTTTTATTAATAATATTTGATTTTTTAATAAAGCTGGGTTATAGTTTTCAGAAATATAAACATCCCAGTTTAAAATACATTCTTAGCCTTTCGTAGGTGTGTTTGTTGTCTAAAATTTATGATTTGGAATGTTTGGTTTACTATTTTAGACTTTTCTTAGCTAGGTTTCTTAACCTTTCGTAGGTATGTGTTGCATCAAAATGATGATTCGGGATGTCTAGTTGTCTATTTTAGACTTATCTGAGCTAAATTTCTTATCCTTTCGTAGGTGTTTGTTGTCTGAAACCTATGATTTGGGATGCTTGGTTTACTATTTCGCACTTTTCTGAGCTAGGTTTCATAGCATAGCCTTTAATATTTTTTTTGGGAGGTGGGGGATGGTCCAATAATGTTGGGTTTTAGTTTTCAGAAATAAAAACCTCCATGTTTAAAATATACATGATTTTATGAATAATATTTGATTTTTTTTAATAATTAGGTACATTTTTGCATATTTTTAAAATAAAGTTGGGTTTTAGTTTTCAGAAATATGAACATCCCAGTTTAAAATACATCTGACTTTATTAATAACATTTGATTTTTTAAAATAAAGTTGAGTTTTAGTTTTCAGAAATAAAATCACCCACGTTTAAAATACATGTGATTTTATTAATAAAATTTGATTTTTTAAAAATAAAGTTGGGTTTTAGTTTTCAGAAAGGGCGAAACAGTTTGAGATATTTTAGAGGATGATTTGGGTGAAACATAGGGAGACATGTGAGTTGACTTAGCTTTACTTCATGGCTGTGTTCTGTATAATACACTTGGCTGTGTTTAATAATATTTGATTTTTTAATAAAGTTGGGTTTTAGTTTTCAGAAATATGAACATCCCAATTTTCAATTTGGTCGGTGAAAGTTCTAGCAAAACGCGTTTTTTTTGTGATTTCAGATAAAATTCTATGACTTTTTAATATTCTCACTACCCAAAGGTTCAAATGTAAGAACTTTAGGTAACTTGCCATAAATGTTAGATTTCTTCCTAATCAATGAGCAAACTTCAGACACAGAAATTAAATTTCAGATGAATCTACAGAGTTTCCTTTATTACCACTAGATATAATTTCATAAATTGAACTTCGGTTAGAAGTACGGTTTATTAATCAACGACATACTTGACATCTACATTATATGTATAAATAAGTTTTCCACAATTCTTACATTTGTTAATAAATTCCAAGGTTTCATAATTCTTTGATATCACACGAAACTTCCGGTTTTTACACCAGTGGCAACCCGGATCATATAGATGGAGGTGCACATAGTTAAGAGATTTTTTCCATAGAGGATTCTGAAAGAAGATTAGCTTTATGACAAAGCGAAAAGAAATTCAAAGTGTTGCCCTCGAAACCAAATTATCCTATTTGTTTCGGATGATCCCACCCCAACTCAGCTCCGAATCTTACTTACTATGAAATGGTAATTGAAAGTTTATATTAAACTAAAATCATCGACGAAGCGCTAAATTCAGTTACTAAATTTGTCCGACATTTCGTTGTCCACTACTCCCCTTAAAAAAAGCGTAATCTCTCATTACTCCAAATTTACAGGAGGTAAAAAATAATTTATAAGCCCAAACTCATCAAATCACTAAATTCAGTTACAAAATTTGTCCGACATTTCGTTGTCCACCCTATTTTCATGTTTTTTTTTTGCAATACATTTGTACTATACCTTAAACATGTTCAGATATTTTCTTGATAAAACGTAGCTGTATTGGCCTCAGGTGTCCTTATGTTGCAGCGAGTTGCTAGTAGTAGTAGTATTACCATACTCAATCCAAACATCACATTAACCCCTTCGAACAACAGATTTTATTTTCACTGACCTCGATGCTTTAGCAGTAAACAATAAGTCAATTTGGGAGGATCTTACTCCAACTCAACCCCCGAATCTTACTGACTATGAAGTGGTACTTGAAAGTTTATATTAAACTAAAATCTTCGACGAAGCGCTAAATTCAGTTACTAAATTTGTCCGACATTTCGTTGCCCCCCATACCCCGCTAAAAAAGAGCGTAATCTCTCATTACCCCAAATTTACAGATGGGGAAAAATAATTTATGAGCCCAAACTCGTCAAATCACTAAATTCAGTTACTAAATTGTCCGACATTTTGTTGTCCCCCCTATTTTCATGTTTTTCACATGCCATTTGTACTATACCTTAAACATTTTCCGATATTTCCTTGATAAAACGTAGCTTTATTGGCCTCAGATGTCCTTACACATTTGTTGACCTCAGATGGCTTAGTAGCGCAGTAAGTTGTTAGTACTAGTAGTAATATCATGTTTTTGCAAGCCTTTCTTACATTTTCCTTCAACATTTTCAGATATTTTCATGATAAAACGTACCCATAAGCATACTCAATTCAAACATCAAATTAACCCATTCGAACAACAGATTTTATTTTCACTAACCTCGATGCTTTAACAGTAAACAATAAGTCAATGTGGGAGGATCTTACTCCAACTCAACCCCCGAATCTTTCTTACTATGAAGTGGTACTTGAAAGTTTATATTAAACTAAAATCTTCGACGAAGCGCTAAATTCAGTTGCTAAATTTGTCCGAAATTTCGTTGTCCCCCACATCCCCTAAAAAGAGTGTAATCTCTCATTACCCCAAATTTTACAGGAGGGAAAAAATAATATATAAGCCCAAACTCATCAAATCACTAAATTCAGTCACTAAATTGTCCGACATTTCGTTGTCCCCCCTATTTTCATGTTTTTTGCATGCCATTTGTACTATACCTTAAACATTTTCCGATATTTTCTTGATAGAACGTAGCTGTATTGGCCTCAGGTGTCCTTATGTTCCAGCGAGTTGCTAGTAATTGCAGTATTTCATGTTTTTGTATGTCATTCATACTTTAATCTATAAATTTTCTAATATTTTCTTGATAAAACTTACATTTGTTGACCTCAGATGCCTTAGTCCCGCAATAAGTTGTTAGTACTAGTAGTATGATCATGTTTTTGCAAGCCTTTCTTACTATACATTCAACATTTTCAGATATTTTCATGATAAAGCGGAACCATTAGCATACTCAATTCAAACATCACATTAACCCATTCGAACAACAGATTTTATTTTCACTGTTTTCAATTCTTTATCAGTAAATAATAAGTCAGTGTCGGAGGATCTTACTCCAACTCAACCCCCGAATCTTACTATGAAATGGTACTTGAAAGTCTATAAAAAAAATTCGGGGGTTGAGTTGGGGTGGGATCCTCCCACATAAATAGGATTATTTGGTTGCGAGGGTACCACTTCATTATTTGGTACCACTTCATAGTAAGATTCGGGGGTTGAGTTGGAGTAAGATCCATCCACACTGACTTATTGTCTACTGTTAAAGCATCGAGGACAGTGAAAATAAAATGTTGTTCGAATGGGTTAATGTGATGTTTGAAATGAGTATGCTAATGGTTACATTTTATCATAGGCAGCGCGCTAGCCTTGCCTAAGTAAAGAACGATGTAGTCACAATGTGTTTTTTTCTGTTTTTGTCTCCATACCCGGGAACTTCGTATCGAAGGAGTTGTCGTATAAACTTCTAAAAGGGCTCGTTGGATTGGAAATTGGAGTGGCTAGTGCCCTTTTTAATAGTCGAAAGTGATTGGAGGGTAACTAGCCCCCCCCCCCCTCCCACACGCCCATCATTCTCCTAACCATATCCAATCAAAATTTTGAGATAGCCATTTTGTTCAGCGTAGTTGATTTCCAAATAGAAAATATCTTTTTGAGGAGGACACTCCCCCATAACCCCCGTGGCAATGTTTTTAAGTTATACCCTGAGGGACTATTAAAAAGGGCACTAGCCCTTTCAATTTCCAATCGAATGAGTCATTTTTGAAGTCTCTACAAAAGCACTTTCGATATAAACCTTATATGCTCCCTGAGGAGTGTGGGGGTTTGTCATCCTCAAAAACATTTTCAGCACTTTCAACTGTGTTGAAGAAAATGCCTATCTCAAATTTTAATTGGATGTGTTTCGGGAAATTTTCGGCGTGAGAGAGAGGTTAGTTGCTCTCCAATCACTGTTGACTATTAAAATGGCACTAGCCCTTTCAGTTTCCAATCAAATTATTTTTTTTTAAGTTTCTACGACAACACTTTCTATAAAAACCTTATATGCCCCTAGGGCATAACTTACAGCCCTTGCCCTGAGGGCAGGGGCTCAAAGACACGATTTTCCTCAAAGTTTTATCCTCAAAGACACAATTTCCGGACCTCTCAACAACGATGAATAAAATGTCTATCTCAAAATTTTTATTAGATGTGTTTGGGAAAATGGTGGGCGTGACATGGGAGTTATTCGCCCTCCAATCACTTTCAACTATTAAAGAGGCCACTAGCCCTTTGAATTTCCAATGGAATTAGCCCGTTTTGAAGTTTCTAAGAAAACACTTTCTATAAGAACTTTATATGCCCCCAGGGAATAACTTATAACCCTTACCCTGAGGGATTTGGGGGGTTTGTCATCCTCAAAGACATTATTTCCAATTTTCAACTACGTTGAACAAAATACATGTCTCAAAATTGTTATTGGATGTGTTGGGGGAAATGGTGGGCGTGAGAGAGGGGGTTAGTCTCTTTCCAATCACTTTCGACTTTTAAAAAGGGCACTAGCCCTTTCTATTTCCAATGAAATGAGCTTTTTTTGAAGTTTGTATGACAACACTTTCCATAAGAACCTTAAAAGTTATGCCCCAATGCATAACTTACAACCCTTGCCCTGAGGGCTGTGGGGGGAGTGTCCTCCTCAAAAACATGATTTCCAGATCTTTCAGCTACGTTGAACATAATGTTCTCTAAAAATTTGGGAAATGGTGGGCGTGAGAGGGGGGTTAGTTACCCTACAATCACTTTCGATTATTGCAAGGGCCACTAGCCTTTTGAATGTCCAATCGAATGAGCCCCTTTTGAAGTTCCTACGACAACGCTATATATAAGAACCTTATATGCCCCCAACGCATAACTTACAACCTTTGTCCTGGGGGCTCTGGGGGGTTTGTTATCCTCAAATACGTAATTTCCTGAGACTTTCAACTACGTTGAACAAGATGGCTGTTCTAAACTTTGATGTGTTCGGGAAATGGTGGACATGGGAGGGGGTTTATTTGCTCTCCATTCACTTTCGACTATTAAAAAGGGCACTAGCCATTTCAATTTCCAATCAAATGAGCCGTTTTTGAAGTTCCTAAGAAAAAACTTTCTATAAAAACCTTATATACCCCCAGGGCATATCTTACAACCCTTGCCCTGAGGGCTCTGAGGGGGTTATCATCCTCAAAATCCTAATTTCCAGAACCATCAACTACGTTGAAAAAAGTGGCTATCTAAAAATTTTTATTGGATGTGTTTGGGGACATGGTGGGCGTGAGAGGGGGTTAGTTGCCCTTCAATCACTTTCGACTATTAAAAAGGGCACTAGCCCTTTTTAATAGAACACGGGATTCTACAGAATCCCGTGATCATGTGGAAAATTTTACATTGGTAGGACCCATCAACAACTAGGTGAACGTTTGCATGAGCACAAAATTTCAATAGAGAAGTCCCTGAGATTAAAAAATAACAGTGAAAACTTTGATTCGGTATTGGCTTCGCATATTTTCGTAAATCCGACCCATCTGGTTCTTTTTGACGAGACAACTTTAATATCTAGTGTAAATGGCCTACCACAAACTTTTAAAGAGGTAATTGAGATAAAAAAATACATTAACAAAAATTTAGCAATAAATAGAGATACTGGAGATATTTCATTAAGCCCAATTTATGACGTTTTAATTTTGAAGGACTCAATCAATATTTTCACCCGGTATAACTTGAAAGAACATATTTGCACTTCAAATGATGAATGAATTGGTAGACCAGCCAAAGCAACAGCAAAGCAAAGGATTATTGCCCAATCATCTTGGTAGATTTCTTTTTCATTGAATCTAACTTGGTTCTTATTCAGTTTCTGTTCTGTCGTTGACAAGTGAATTTCGAGAGGTTCGATTTTCGATGGTTTCTTTTTTCTTTTCTTTCTTTTTTGTTTAGCACTGAGGACAACTTGGCGGAGGTCCTTGTAGAAATATTTGCTTATTTCTTCTTCCTCATGGTTCGCCACTGGCTGACAAAATCCTCGTTTTTCACCTTTTTTAATTTTATTTTTCATTTTGTTATTTTCTTTCCTCTCTGAGTTTCATTTGTCATGTATAGCCAGTGTGGTCTAAGAATGTATTTATAACCCTTACCCTGAGGGCTGTGGGAGGGGGGGGGGTTTCATCCTTAAAGACCTAATTTCCAAAACTTTCAACTATTTTGAACAAAATTGCTATCTAAAAATTTTGATTGGATGTGTTTGGGGAAAAGGTGGGCGTGAGAGGGGGGTTAGTTGCCCTAAAATCACTTTCGTCTATTAAAAAGGGCACTAGCTCCTTGAATTTCTAATCGAATGAGCCCTTTTCAAGTTTTAACGACAAAGCTTTCAATAAAAACTTTATATGCCCCCAGGGCATAACTTAAAACCCTTGCCCTGAAGACTCTGGGGGGAGTGTCCTGCTGAAAAATATAATCTCCAGAACTTTCAACTGCTTTAAACAAAATGGTTATGACAAAATTTTGATTGGGTGTGTTTGGGGCTGTTTTTGGCTATTGCCCTGAGGGCTGTGAAGGGGGGAGGGGGGGTTGGCATCCTCAAAGACCTAATTTCCAGAACTTTCAACTACGCTGAACAAAATGGCTATCTCATAATTTTGATTGGATGTGTTTGGGGGATAGGTGGGCATGAGAGGGGGGATAGTTGCCCTCCAATCTTGACTTTTTGACTTATGTATCCTGCCGGGTGCTGCTCGGCGTAGAGAGTGACGTCTGCCTGCTCCATCCACTTCGGTCCATGGCAAGCGTTTGCACATCGCTCAACCTGATATTTGCCATCGTCAGGAACTCGGACAGGCTGTCAGACCATCGTTTCTTCGGTCGGCCACGAGGTCGCTTCCAACCGGCTTTGAGAGGGTCGAAGTCATGGATCGTTTTCGCAGGTATGTGTGGAGGCATTCGAAGTAGGTGTCCGAACCATCGTAGTGTTCGCTCGGCCGCTTGGGTCGAAAACCGAGACTGCTTGGTGAGCTGCAGCAGCTTCTCATTGCTGACAAAGTCAAACCATCGTAGACCTTCGATCCTCCTCAGGCTCTTCGACTGAAAGACATCAATTACCTTGAGGGTTGTGGCTGAAGCTTGCCACGTCTCAGCTCCATAGAGCATCACAGAGCTGACGAGGGCGTTGAAAATCCGCAGCTTCGTTGTGCGACTGATGTTCGGTTTTCGCCAGAGGTGACGGTTCAGTCTGCCCATGGCAGAAGACGCTTCGGATATTCTCGCTTGTAGTTCAGAAAGAAGCGAGCCATCTGAAAAAATTATGGAGCCCAGGTAGGTGAACCTTTGGACAACTTCGATGCTAGTGGTGCTAGCCAGGCTAACTGAAGGATTGGCAGCAGGGGAGGATGGGTCTATGGCCATAATTTTCGTTTTAGTCCAGTTTATCTGCAGTCCTACTTTTGCAGCCTCTTCTCGTAGGATTCGAAGCGCTTCCAGCAACTGCTCCATGGAGTCCGCCTGAATGGCCAAGTCATCGGCAAAATCAGCATCTGTAATGACACGATCTCCAAACTTGAGTCCAAAGCTAAGACGTGAAGTAGTACTTGTCATAACGTAGTCTATGATGACATTGAAGAGCTCTGGGGCAACTGCACATCCTTGGCGCACTCCTGTCGTGATTTGGAAGAACGGGCTGCAGCGGCCGTTCACTTGAACACAGCTCTCCGTCCCATGGTGTAGAGCTTTGAAGACTCTGCAGTATTTCTCAGAGAGGCCTGTCGATTCTTGAATCCGCCAAAGAGCTTCTCGGTCCACTGAGTCGAACGCAGCACGGAAGTCGACGAAGGTAAAAAAGCTTTTGTCGGAACTCCGTGGCTTTTTCTATGATTTGTCGGATCGTAAAAATCTGCTGGATGGTTGAACGGTCGGAGATGAAACCAGCTTGCTCCGGTCACTGGATTTTACGAATGATATTTCGACATCGATCTAACAGGACCATTGAGAAAAGTTTTCCCGGGACAGACAGTAGGGTTATTCCACGGTAGGTCGAGCAGTCGCTTCTAGAACCTATCCTCTTCCATAAAGGGATAATGACACCCTTCCACCAATCTTCGGGAATTATCTCGGTTTACCAGATTGTAGAGAACAGGGTGTGGAGAAACAGGAGCATAACAGGACCTGCATATTTTAGCAGCTCCGCACTCAGGCCACAGATACCAGGAGCTTTATTGTTCTTGAGCCTGTTTACTGCATTTCCAATTTCTGAGGGGCTGAAAGGCTTGTCTGGAGGAGCATCTGCTTCGGATCTAGGACTGACATGTTGGCTGGGACTATCAGTAGGAGGCATAGACTGGCTAGTGTTGTTCAGGAGTGAGCAGAAGTGGTCCTTCCACCGATCGAGACAAGAACCCTCATCAGAGAGAAGTGTCCCATCCCTAGATAGGACGGGTCTCAATGCTGGTGTTTTATTTTCTGTGTGATCACGTAGGTGCTTGAACAGGCTACCCATGTCTTTCTTTTTTGCTGCTAGTTTAATTTCATTGGCTTTCCTTGCAATAAACTGGGTTCGGTTTCGGTGAATAAGTCTGTTCCGCACTCCACTGAGACTTCGATAGGTGGCCATGTCCCAAAGAAGTCTTGCCCTCCGCCTTTGCTCTATGACCTGCAGTGTTTCGTCAGTTAGCCACGATTTCTTCGGGAAACTTCGCTTGCCAAGCACCAGCTGTGCTGCTTCGCTGGTCTGCGATTTAAAATACTTCTAGGCGTCTTCGCTGTTGTTGAGTGTGCCAAGGAGCTCAAAGTGATTTGATATCTCAACACTATACTTCTGGAGAGTATCTGGCTCCTTTAGTTTCCCAGTATCCGCTGCTACTGGTTTTCTTTCCGATCGCTTTGCATGGAGGCGAAGCTGGACATCAGCAGACACAAGCCTGTGATCTGCATTTCCGAGCTCCGCTGATCTGTAAGTTCTGCAGTTCTTCAGTGATGATCTCCAGCGTTTAGAAATAATGACGTAGTCAATCATCTTCTTTGTGCGACCGTCGTTACTATACCACGTGTAGTGGTGGATAGTCTTACGTTGAAAGTAGGTGTTTGCGATCACAAGTTCATGGGATCGGCACAGTTCGAGTAGGCGAAGGCCGTTATCGTTCAGTGGGTCAGGGGATACAGGTCCAATTGTGCCACGCCAAACACCCATATCATCTCGCACTGTAGCATTGAAGTCACCGAGAAGAATAGTGACATTGTGGGGGGAAACTGTTGACAGACATCTGGACAGAGCAGAGTAGAACTCTTCCTTGGTTACGTCGTCGGAATCGTTTGTCGGGGCATAGCATACGAAAATTGTCATCTTGCCATGCTTGTGCCCAAAGCGGGCCTTCATTATTCTGTCCGATACAGCTTCGTGCAAGAGTAAGGCTTTTCTTGCAAGGCCTTTTAGCGCGAAGCCAACACCATTTCTTCTCATGCTCCCTCCAGACCAGACTAACGAGTGATTATCGCCTATTCGCTCGTCTCCACTTCCAGTAAGACGGGTTTCTGTGAGACCTACAATCGCCACTTTATTCTTACGAAGTTCTTGAGAAAGTAGGTTCTTTGATGCAGGTGCATTCAGGGTCAAAACATTCCAGGTGGCTATTCGAAGCCCCCTTTGGTCTAGAAGGTTCAGTCTGTCAGTCTTTCTGACGTCGTAGAAAGAGTCTTTCTGGCGCGTAGGTCGCGATCTTAAAAGGAGGTCCGGATCCGAGGCTATGTAGTCCTTTTGCGTAGCACTTGATTTTCAGGTGGAGGGTCGCTAGTTCAACCGACCCTAGGCCTGGAATCTGATTAAATATAGCTTTGACCTAGATACTGAGATTCCCGGGGTGGGCTCCACCCGCCACATGAGGTTGCAGCCACCCTGATCGGAGTGTTTAGTTAGGGGATGACCCCATATCCAGAGGCACGTGGTCAGCAACTATTAAAAAGGGCACTAGCCCTTTGAATTTCCAATCGAATGATCCCTTTTTGAAGTTTCCACAACAAAGCTTTCAATAAAAACCTTATATGTCCCCAGGGCATAACTTACAACCCTTGCCCTGAGGGCTGCGAGTGGGGTTTCCTCCTCAAAAACTTAATTTTTATCTGGAAATCAACTACGTTGAAAAAAATGGCTATATCAAAATTTTGATTGGATGTGTTTGGGGAAATGGTGGGCGTGAAAGCGATTTTAGCTTCCTTCCAATCTCTTTCGACTATTAAAAAGGGGACTAGAGTAGAGTAGTACCTTATACATCTATCGAGGCCCTAGGAATTACCATGCTATTTGCTTGAGGCCATAGGAACCACGTTCTATAGAAGTCATAGGAGCCACTGAAATGTATTAAGTTGAATGAGCCTTATCTAGGCCAACCCTTAGGGCACTATTCGCCTTTCAAAGAGATTTACTTGAGGCCATAGGAATTACCATGCTATTTGCTTGCAGGTATAGGAATTACCATGCTATTTGCTTAGACACATAGGAATTACCATGCTTTTTGCTATTTGCTATTTGCAAAAAGTTGGGTTGATCTAGGTTCACTTAGAGTGGCGCGCCACTCTAAGTGAACCTAGATCAACCCAACTTTTTGGATATTTCTCTCACTAAGACTCTGTGTGCGTGTCGTGTTTGTGCGTGTATCGGCTCATGGTGTGTGTCGTCTCTGGGGGGGCTTCGTCTTTGTTTTTGTGTCGTATCTATATATTTGTCGTCTCTGTGTGCGTATGTTTCGCGTCTGTGTATGTTTCGTCTCTGTGTATGTATTGTCTGTGTGTGTGTGTCGTCTCTGTGTCTGTGTCATATCTGTGTCTGTGTTGTCTCTATGTATGTGTCGTCTGTGTGTGTGTGCGTGTCGTTTCTGTGTGTTTGTCCTCTCTGTGTGTGAGTCGTCTCTTTGTGTCTGTCGTCTCTGTGTGTTTGTGTCTGTCGTCTTTGTGTGTTTGTCCTCTCTTTGTTTGAGTCGGCTCTATGTGTGTGTGTCGTTTTTGTGCGTGTGTCGTCTGTTTGTATGTGTTGTATCTATGTGTGTCGTCTCTGTGTGTGTGGTGTCTCTGCGCGCGTATCGTCTCTCTGTGTGTGTGTGTGTTGTCACTCTATTTGTATCGTCTATGTGTGTGTTTAAACTCTGTTTGTTTTTCGTCTCTCTGTTTAATTCGTTACTTTGTGTGTGTCGTCTCTGTGTGTGTGTCGTCTCTGTGTGGGTGTCGTCTCTGTGTGTGTGCTGTCTCTATGTTTGCGTCGTCTCTATCTGTGTTTCGTCTCTGTGTGCGCGTCGTCTCTGTGTGTGTGTCGTCTCTGTTTTTGAGTCTTTTCTGTATGTTTGTCGTCCCTCTATGTGTATGTCGTCTGTGTGTGTGTGTCGTCTCGGTGTGTGTGTGTGTCGTCTCTCTGTGTGTGTAATCTCTGTGTGTGTGTCGTCTCTGTGCGTGTGTCTTCTCTCTGTGTGTGTGTGTGTGTGTCGTCTCTGTGTGTGTGTCGTCGCTGTGTGTGTGTGTCTTCGCTATGTGTGTGTCGTCTCTGTGTGTGTGTTGTCTCTGTGTGTGTGTCGTCTCTGTGCATGTGTCTTCTCTGTGTGTGTGTGTGTCGTCTCTGTGTGTTTCTCGTCTCTGTGCGTGTTTCGTCGCTATTTGTGTGTCGTCTGTGTTTGTGTGTTGTCTGTGTGTGTGTGTCGTCTCTGTGCGTGTGTCTTCTCTCTGTGTGTGTGTCGTCTCTGTGTGTGTGTCGTCTCTGTGCGTGTGTCGTCGCTATGTGTTTGTGTCGTCTCTGTGTATGTGTTGTCTCTGTGTGTGTGTCGTCTCTGTGTTCGTGTCGTCTCTGTATGTGTTTCGTCTCTGTTTGTGTGTCATCACTGTGTGTGTGTCGTCTCTGTGTGTGTGTGTGTGTGAACATCGATGCTCAAGGTAAAAGTTTGAATCAAACACTTTTAGCATATCGAGTGTCCTTACTGAAAAACTACTGCATTAAAAAAAATAAATTAAATTTATCTCACGACCTAAATTATTTTATCAGATACGCCAGCACTCATAAACGTTCCTTTTGAAATTCTGCTAACAACATCGATTCTCAAGGTAAAAGTTTGAATCAAACACTTTTAGGATATCGAGTGTCCTTACTGAAAAACTACTTCCTTGTCGATTTATGCCAGCTGTCATGTATGGTAAGGTCTTTGGTATGGGGATGAAACTTTCTATTATGTTCTGTTGCCGAGTTTCCATGAGTAGAGCCCAGAATTTCAACCACTGCTCGTTGATCCCACCCTCGAGTGTCAACTCCCGGTTAATTTGCCTCAATGTGACCCTAATCGCCTCGTAGTCGGTAAACTTCTTTTTTCTTATGTCCGTTTCTTGCTTTGTGTCTATGGGTAACTAATTCAATGGTGAAGTAGTCACTTTTACCAATAGGTGGGGTATAATTTATCCTTTGCATCAGTTCACTATTATTAACAAAGACTAAGTCAAATAATGTTGGTTGCTGGTGGGGGTAAAAACGTGTGGGTTGGTAGATTGCTTGGAAAGCAGAGCGATCATGAATACAATCAATAATGGGACTGATGGTGGATGAACTACAAGTAACTGGATTATATGGAAAACTTTCCTTCCACAAGATATTAGGAAACTTGAAGTCACCTTCTATTAGAAAATCACCTTTGAAATTTTCTTTGGCTTTGTGAAACATATTTGAGAGCGCATACTCGGTATCGATAAAGGAGGGAGCTGAGGGACTACGGTATACATATTCAGTCCTGGTTTGGCGTAGGTCTTGGCCTTGGTCTGTGATATCAAACCAAGTGGTCTCTACAGATGGTGAGCTAGATTCTATGTAGAGTTCTTGGACAATATATGCTGCTTTTACATAAGTTAAGACTTCACGCTTGCATTCTTTTGACGAGAGGGTAGAGATGATTTGGTAACCGGGCAATTGAATATGTGTATCTTCTAATCTACTCTTGGTATTTTTAGGGCATATTTCGGTAAGTAGAACCAGGTCATAATCTTTACCATAAATTTTTAATTAATTTATTTTGTTAGTAATTTGATCTATGTTTGGTAATAGAAAGCAGAAGTCTGAAATTACTTTTGAGCAGCCATTGATATCTGGTCCTTGTTCCTCATGTTCTTTATGCGTAGAATCAGTACATTGGCAGAGAGAATCGTCATTGATGCTGGACAGGCTAAAAGAAGTATATGGTGTGGTACACGTTTCAAAAGAGGATAATAGAATAGAACATTGAGACATATAAACACTTTTATCATCATCATAACTATTAAAACTATTTACGACATATGACAGCTTTACATTTGCATGGGTGGTGGGGTGCGCATTTCTGCAACACCCAGATCTCCGTTTTTTGGAACTATTTTCCTATTACGAATAGCGAGGTCATTTTCTCCAGCGGTAATTCCGGCTTTCAGCTCTTTAGCAAGTGTCTTATGTCTAGTTCTGTCTTATCTTGACAAGTCGCTATAAAACCGGATGTCTGACTTTTGCTGGGAAGACTTTTTAATAATGGTATCTTTAATCAAAATTGTAGGCACAGTGAAAAGTAGAGGGGGAGGTCTTTGAACTGATTCACTGGCAATAGTTTGCTTAGGGGGTAGACGTTTTAAGTTGGAGATAGGAACAGATGGTAGGCCGTACTGGGGGTCTTGGCTAAAACTAATAAAATTAAACTGAATATTTGATATATAACGATATCTATTGCTGAAAGCTCATGTGGTATAGCTTCTAATTTAGTCAGTTTGGAATTTAGTAAAAATATATTAAGACGCAAATACAAAGTTTAGAAATACCACTTTTTATTAAGATAAGGAATATATCCTGCCAAGTTTCTGTTTAACGGAAAATTGAGAAATCACCACTTCCTAGTTATTGCGTCGGTTGGGTATAGGAAGGTGTGGTTGATAAAAATGTATAAAAGATACATTTTATGGGAAGGGGCAGACGGATACTAACTTTATGCCGAACTGACCTCTGGTCCGTTGTTTTTAGAAATACCTTGGAATTTTGTCGGATCATTACGCAGCCTTAGCTTTTTTTTGGAAATCAAACTTTTAGTAACTCCTTTTCGGATCCATTTTTTTTCAATAAATATGTGATAAATTTTTGAAAAATAAAGAATTTTTAATTTACGTCAAATGTATCTTGATACTAACATCTCGTGCCATCAGAACCCAAACCACACCTGATCAACAAGTATTTTGGAAACTGTATGCAATATCACAGACTTTACTACAAGTTCATCAGAAAGTGAGATAAAATCAGAACTTAATTTAAGCCTAGAAAATGTGCTACTTAGCCCCAAGGCTTTTAGTATTGAAATATGTGAAAATGCTTTGTACTAGAAAATTATGTGAAAATTTAAAAACCAAAATTGTTATGTGTAATTTATCCAAGGCATTTCTAAACCTGAAAAATAAACGGTATATCAACCACATCACACAGATAAATTAAATTATTAATGGGAATTCAATTTAAAATCAAATGGTTCATAGATGTTTCTAATATGACTTGAAATCTAATTTAAGCAAAACCACTAATATAATGCTTAAGCCACTTGGGGTCAAGCTAAAACAGAAAATGCATATGAAAAGGGTAAAAAGAGTATTTTTCAGTCCTAGAGACAGAGAAAAAGAGAAACAAGGATGAATTACAAATTGAAATCCTTTGACAAAAAAAAGAACATGGCCTATATTGGACCAGAAACATGACCCTAAGGAAACTTTTTGAAGGTATATGCACATAATGACCCAAAGATGGCAGCATAATAGCTGTAAACAAAATTAAGTTGTTTTTAAAAGTAGAGTATTGAGAGTTGTGGGTAACTCTTCTTTAAATGGGGAGTATTGTGGTGAAGCCTTCTAATTTAGTCAATTTGGAATTTATTAAAAATATATTAAGACGCAAATACAAAGTTTAGAAATACCACTTTTTATTAAGATAAGGAATATATCCTGCCAAGTTACTGCTTAACGGGAGATTGAGAAATCACCACTTCCTAGCTATTGCGACGGTTGGGTAAAGGAAGGTGTGGTTGATAAAAATATATAAAAGATACATTTTATGGGAAGGGGGAGGCGGATACTAACTTTATGCCGGACTGACCTCTGGTCCGTTGTTTTTGGAAATACCTTGGAATCTTGTCAGATCATTATAAGTGTATAAGTATCTGGTTATATATTATTGTTGTTTTCCGAGGCTTGTGGCCTACTTGGAACAGCCAGTCATAGTAGAAAATATATATATCTTGTATTATTATATGTTAACTGAATAAAAGTACTGCATTATAGACAACCTCTCTACGATCTACCTTTAGTCCCTCAAACATTCCCAGCTGGTACGCCTCATTAGTTCGGTCATAGCCTAAGGAACGCTACCAAAGTTTAAATACATTAGGGCCAGAGTTTATCTCCCCTATAAAGGGAGAATAAAGGCATCTACAACTACATCACTTAAATACCATAAGAACCACATTACCACACTCATCCGCTAAATATTTTATTTCACTGCAATTTTCATTTTATTTTTAATGTTGTAAGTTGTAACAAGTAAAAATGAAAATATTTGTAATATAATTTGTTTCGATAAAGCGCCAAATACGCTGTAGACTTTATGCTTTCGCTGTTAGCCCATGCAAGGATAAAGATAGCTGTGCTGCCTGTAGTATTGGCCATGATGATGCTGCAAGGCAATTATTTGTGATAAGTGTGGAAGATGGCTGTGTGCAATCTGTCTTAAGCTAAGTGCTGAACAATATGATCTACTTAATAAAATGACGTCAAAAATAGGTTGCCAATAGTTGTGTATTCTATGTAAAGTCAACCTAACTGAAACCCAAGGTAATTCAGTTGCCGCTACTGCGGATGATGTAGCCAAAATTGTTACGAACATAATTTCGTGCTTACAAATGAGTCTATCCTAGCAAATGAGAAAACTATCTGAAGGACCGAACAGCAACATAGAAGCAATTAAACCGAAGTTGATACTATTCAGCTTGCAGTGGAATAAGACAACAAAGAAACTTAAATAAACACCATTGGAGAAAAAAGAATAAGCCAGGCCATTATGAAAAATATGTCAAAGCTTAAAATAAGTTAAGGAATCTCACCAGACAACTGTACCGTAAATTTAAGACAAGACTCGCCAACCAAAGTAAGTTCCACCCTAAAACTTCTGGAATTATTTATCAAGCAGAGATCACAACCGGAGACCCATAAAACGCTTAACAACAAGTGACGGAAATGAAGTTATTGGCACCAAAAATATAGCTGATCTTCTAAATGAACAATTTGCATCAGTCTTCACAAATAAACCTGATAATTTTCCCATTCCCAACTTAAAGTACAGCATCGAAAAGCAAATGAGTCACATTACAGTTACTGCTTCTATAGTTGAAAAACAACTCAAAAGCCTGGAAATCAACAAAAGTGCCCGTCTCGATAATATTCATCTCCGTCTGATAAAAGAAGCTGCTCGTGAAATTTCCCCTGCGCTATCTACACTTTTCCAACATTCGCTTGATCGTAAGTATTTCCCCTCCTAATGGGAACTAGCCTATATCACACCTATCTTTAAAAAGGGGATTGATCCAAAGCTGAAAATTATAGACCTATCAGCCTCACGTTTGCTGTTTAAAAAGTCCTTGAGAGGATTGTTAATGATGCACTTCTTCAACACCTTGTTACTAATGAACCTACTCCAACAGGCAGCACCGCTTCCTCCCAGACAATCTATAGAAACTAACCATCTAGACACTTACGAGCAGGTTACTCAACTACTGGATGAAATCCTTCCCGTTGATTTGAATCTTTTAGACCTAGCCAAAACATTCGATAAGGTCCAGAAAATGAAAATGTACCTACTCCAACCACTGTAATGTTCTAAGCGGGGTTCCCCAGGGAACATTTTTGGGACTCATATTGTTTCCTCTTTAGATCTTCGTGGACATAAAACATACTTAAAGCATAAAAAATTCACATTTAAGCTAGATTTCTTAACGGGTGTAGATGTGTGTTGTCTGACACCTATGATTTGGGGTGCTTGGTTTACTATTTCATACTTTTCTAACCTACGTTTCTTAGCTCGTCATAGGTGTGTGTTGTCTGTAATCTAGTATTTGGATTGTTCGGTTTACTCTTTGGGGCTTTTCTTAACTAGGTTTCTTAGCTTTTTGTAAGAGTGTTTTGCATGTAACTTATGAGTTGGGATGTATAGTGTGCTATTTTGAACTTTTATGAGCTAGATTTCCTAACCTTTCGTAGGTGTATGTTGTCTGAAACCACCACGTAAAACCCACGTGTGCGCTGTTATTAAATAATGCCCATATGTGTACTGTCTTTACGTAACATCCACGTGTGCGCTGTCATTACGTAACATGTTCGCTGTCATTGAGTCATTCCCGATAAATCTACTAGGTCATGCATTACCCTCAACTCCAATTATGTAGCAACCGAATGTAAACACTGACTTAACACCTGCATCTCCTAATTTCCCCCAATTAAGTGGCAACCGAATTTAACCATTGACATAAAACACACCTTCTGGCCATTTAAAACAGGGACTGGTCATATTCCGAGGGCGTATATTCTCAATGTAAACATTAGTAGAGAAGCTTCTCTATTTTCGAACTGTACAAGATCACAGCCAATCACAGGGCTAGAATACGAAGCGAACAAGACCAAACCCTATTTTCGAGCCAATCAGAGAGCTAGAAAAACTGACGGGGCAAGGTTACATCACTTGAGCTCTAATGAATTTACCATGAATTTATGTAACAGGATGTTGTCGAAACTGCATATTATCTGTTGACACAAGTTCACCTCGTGAACATTCTTTTATAATGTATGTGCTTCGAGCCTAAGATAGCAGTTCTTTACTTCTCGGCTATGCTCGTTATAATAGACAAGTGCACAATATGGGATGTGTGCGATATAAAATATTGTTTTTGGTAATGGAGTATGCTAAAGAATTTGAAAGTAATAGAATCATTGGTGTCAAGATGACCGTGTGACTTGACCTAGCTTTACTTCTCGACTGTGTTTCGTATTACTAATATTTAAGTAGTGTTGTCAATATAAAATATGCTTTAGCATTGTAGTATACTAAAAAGTTGATACTAATAAAGATGTAGATGCCAAGAAAAGAATTTTAATACAGAAATTCAGAACAATCCTTAGAAATCAACTAGTGAGAGAATTATGGGTATGAACAATCAAGGACCGTAACTATCAATGACCCTAACCACCAAGGACCTTAACCTCAAAGGGACCCATCTCCCTAGCCACCAAGGACCTCAACCTCCAAGGGTCCCCTCTCCCCAGCCTCCAATGGGTGAGCCCAAACTCATCAAATCACTAAATTCAGTTACTAAATTGTCCCACATTTCGTTGTCCCCCCTATCTTCATGTTTTTCATATGCCATTTGTACTATACCTTAAACATTTTCCGATATTTTCTTGAGAAAACGTAGCTTTATTGGCCTCAGATGTCCCTATGTTGCAGCGAGTTGCTAGTATTAGTAGTATTTCATGTTTTTGCATGTCATTTATACTATAATCTATAAATTTTCTAATATTTTCTTGATAAAACGTATATTTGTTGACCTCAGATGGCTTAGTAGGGCAGTAAGTTGTTAGTACTTGTAGTATTGTCATGTTTTTGCAAGCCTTTCTTAATATACATTCATCATTTTCAGATATTTTCATGATAAAACGTACCCATTAGCATACTCAATTCAAATATTAAATTAACCCATTGGAACAACAGATTTTATTTTCACTGACCTCGATGCTTTAACAGTAAACAATAAATCAATGTGGGAGGATCTTACTCCAACTCAACCCCCGAATCTTTCTTACTATGAAGTGGTACTTGAAAGTTTATATTAAAATAAAATCTTCAATGAAGCGCTAAATTCAGTTTCTAAATTTTTCCGAAATTTCATTGTCCCCTAAAAAAGAGCGTAATCTCTCATTACCCCAAATTTATAGGAGGGGAAAAATAATGTATAAGCCCAAACTCATCAAATCACTAAATTCAGTTACTAAATTGTCCGACATTTCGTTGTCCCCCCTATTTTCATGTTTTTTGCATGCCATTTGTACTATACCTTAAACATTTTCCGATATTTTCTTGATCAAACGTAGCTGTATTGGCCTCACGTGTCCTTATGTTGCAGCGAGTTGCTAGTAGTAGTAGTATTTCATGTTTTTGCATGTCATTCATGCTATAATCTATAAATTTTCTAATATTTTCTTGATAAAACGTACTATTATTGACCTCAGATGGCTTAGTAGCGCAGTAAGTTGTTAGTACTAATAGTATTATCATGTTTATGCAAGTCTTTCTTGCATAGAAAGCTGCCTAGCGCTTTTTTGAAAGCTGCCTCTTGCATTTTTCGCGCTAGCGCTGCCTAAGTAAAGAATGATGTGGCAACAATGTTTTTTTTTTGTTTTTTTCTCTCCATACCCGCGCTCTTCGTATTGAAGGAGTTGTCATAGAAACTTCGAAAAGGGCTTATCCCATTGGAAATTGGAGTGGCTAGTGCCCTTTTTAACAGTCGAAAGTGATATGAGGACAATTAGCCCCCCCCACGCCCATCATTACCCCAAACACATCCAATCCAAATTTTGAGATAGGCATTTTTTTCAACGAAGTTGATTTCCAGATAGAAAATATCTTTTTGAGGAGGACACTCCCCCAAAACCCCCGGGGCAAGGGTTTTAAGCTATGCCCTGAGGGACTATTAAAAGGGCACTAGCCCTTTCAATTTCCAATCGAATAAGCCCTTTTTGAAGTCTCTACAAAAGCACCTTCGATAAAAACCTTATATGCTCCCTGAAGAGTTTGGGGGGTTTGTCATCCTCAAAGACATTTTCAGCACTTTCAACTGCGTTGAAGAAAATGCCTATCTCTAAATTTTAATTGGATGTGTTTCGGGAAATGGTGGGCGTGAGAAGTTAGTTGCTCTCCAATCACTGTTGACTATTAAAATGGCACTAGCCCTTTCAGTTATCAATCAAATGAGTTTTTTTTTAAGTTTTCACGAAAACACTTTCTATAAAAACTTTATATGCCCCTAGGGTATAACTTACATACTTATCCTTGCCCTGAGGGTTGTAGGGGGAGTTTCATCCTCATAGACAAAATTTCCGGAACTCTCAACAACGTTGAACAAAATGTCTATCTCAAAATTTTTAGTGGATGTGTTTGGGAAATTGGTGGGCGTGACAGGGGAGATATTTGCCCTCCAATCACTTTCAACTATTAAAAAGGCCACTAGCCCTTTGAATTTCCAATTGAATTAGCCCTTTTTGAAGTTTCTAAGAAAACAAGTTCTACGAGAACCTTATATGCCCCCAGGGAATAACTTATAACCCTTGCCCTGAGGGATTTGTGGGGTTTGTCATCCTCAAAGACATTATTTCCAGAATTTGCAACTACGTTGAACAAAATACTTGTCTCAAAATTGTTATTGGATGTGTTTGGGGAAACGGTGGGCGTGAGAGGGGGGGGGAAGTCTCTTTCCAATCACTTTTGACTATTAAAAAGGATAAGAGCCCTTTCAATTTCCAATCAAATGAGCTTTTTTTGAAGTTTCTACGACAACACTTTCCATAAAAACCTTAAAAGTTATGCCCCATGGCATAACTTACAACCCTTGCCCTGAGGGCTGTTGGGGGAGTGTCTTCCTCAAAATGGTGGACACTGGGGGGGGGGGGGGGGTTCAGCCCTTTCAATTTCCGATTAAATGAGCCCTTTTAGAAGTTTCTACGACAAAAATTTCTATAAAAAAAATTATATGCCCCCAGGGCATAACTTACAACCTTTGCCCTAAGGGCTCTGAGGGTGTTATCATCCTCAAAATCCTAATTTCCAGAACCATCAACTATGTTGAAAAAAATGGTTGAAAAGGGGTTAGTCTCTATCTAAAAATTTTGATTGGATGTGTTTGGGGAAATGGTGGGCGTGAGAGGGGGTTAGTTGCCCTTCAATGACTTTTGACTATTAAAAAGGGTTAAGTGGTTGTTGACTTCGGTAATCATATCATTTATATTAAAAAGAAACAATATGGGTCCCAAAAATGTTCCCTGGGGAACCCCGCTTAGAACATTACAGGGCTGGGAGTAGGTACATTTGCTATCTGTTGTGAAGAGCCTTACAGTCTGAGATCTGCAAGTTAAGAGGCTCATTAGCCAGTCTACTAATTCATGGTGGATTGCTGCTGCTATTAGTTTGAAAAGAAGCCGATCATGTGGGACCTTATCGAATGCTTGGGCTAGGTCTAAAAGAATCAAATCAACAGGAAGGCCTTCGTCCAGTAACTGGGTAACCTGCTCGTAAGTGTCTAGATGGTTAGCTTCTACAGATTGTCAGGGAGGAAGCGGTGCTGCCTGTTGGAGTAGGTTCATTAGTTACAAGGTTTTGAAGAAGTGCATCATTAACAATCCTCTCAAGGACTTTTGCAACAGAAGATATGAGGCTGATAGGTCTATAATTTTCAGCTTTGGATCTATCCCCCTTTTTAAAGATAGGTGTGATATAGGCTAGTTTCCTTTGGGAGGGTACATACTTATGATCAAGGGAATGTTGAAAAAGTATAGATAATGCTGGGGCAATTTCACAAGCAGCTTCTTTTAGCAGACGGAGATGAATATTATCGGGACGAGAACTTTTGTTGATTTCCAGGCTTTTGAGTTGTTTTTCAACTATAGAAGCAGTACCTGTAATGTGACTCATTTGCTTCTCGATGTTGTACTTTAAGTTGGGAATGGGAACATTATCAGGTTTATTTGTGAAGACTGATGCAAATTGTTTATTTAGAAGATCAGCTATATTTTGGGTGCCAATGAATTCATTTCCGTCACTTGTTGTTAAGCGTTTTATGGATCTCCGGTTGTGATCTCATCTTGATACATAATTCCAGAATTTTTAGAGTTGAACTTACTTTGGTTGGCGAGTCTTGTCTTAAATTTACGATACAGTTGTTTGGTGAGATTCCTTAACTTATTTTAAGCTTTGACATATTTTTCATAATGGCCTGGCTTATCCTTTTCTCTCCAATGGCGTTTCTTTAAGTTTCTTTGTCATCTTATGCCAGCTGTCATGTATGGTAAGGTCTTTGGAATGGGGAAAAAACTTCCTATTGTGTTCTGTTGCCGAGTTTCCATGAGTAGAGCCCAGAATTTCTACCACTGCTCGTTGATCCCACCCTCGAGGGTCAACTCCCAGTTAATTTTATTCAATGTGACCCTAATTGCCTCTTAGTCGGTAAACTTCTTTTTTTTATGTCTGTTTCTTGCTTTGTGTCTATGGGTAACTAATTCAATGGTGAAGTGGTCACTTTTACCAATTGGTGGGGGATAATTTATCCTTTGCATTAGTTCACTATTATTAACAAATACTAAGTCAAATAATGTTGGTTGCTCGTGGGGGTAAAAACGTGTGGGTTGGTTGATTGCTTGGAAAGCAGAGCGATCATGAATACAATCAATAAAAGGACTGATGGTGGATGAACTACAAGCAACTAGATTATATGGAAAACTTTCCTTCCACAAGATATTAGGAAACTTGAAGTCACCTCCTATTAGAAAATCACCTTTGAAATTTTCTTTGGCTTTGCGGAACATATTTGAGAGCGCATACTCGGTATCGATAGAGGAGGCAGCTGAGGGACTACGGTATACACATTCAATCGTGGTTTGGCTTAGGTCTTGGGATTGGTCTGTGATATCAAACCAAGTGGTCTCTAGAGGTGGTGAGCTAGATTCTATATAGAGTTCCTGGACAATATATGCTGCTTTTACATAAGCTAAGACTCCACGCTTGCATTCTTTTGACGAGAGGTTAGAGATGATTTGGTAGCCAGGCATTTGAATGTGTGTATCTTCTAATCTTCTCTTGGTATTTTCAGGGCATATTTCGGTAAGTAGAACCAGATCATAACCTTAGCATAAATTAGACTTTTTAACTCATTCATTTTGTTAGTAATTTGATGTATGTTGGCTAATAGAAAGCAAAAGTCTGGACTTACTTTTGAGCAGCCATTGATATCTGGTCCTTGTTCCTCATGTTCTGTATGCGTAGAATCAGTACATTGGCAGAGAGAATCGTCATTGATGCTGGACAGGCTAAAAGAAGTATATGGTGTGGTACACGTTTCAAAAGAGGATAATAGAATAGAACATTGAGACATATAAACACTTTTATCATCATCATAAGTATTAACTCTATTTACGACATATGGCAGCTCTACTTTTTCATGGATGGTGAGGTGCGCATTTCTGCAACACCCAGATCTGCGTTTTTTGGAACTATTTTCCTATTACGAATAGCGAGGTAATTTTCTCCAGCGGTAATTCCGGTTTTCAGCTCTTCAGCAAGTGTCTTATGTCTAGTTCTGTCTTCTCTTGACATGTCACTTTAAAAACAGATATCTGACTTTTGCTGGGAAGATATTTTAATAATGGTATGTTTAATCAAAATTATAGGCACATTGAAAAGTAGAGGGGGAGGTCTTTGAACTGATTCACTGGCAATAGTTTGCTTAGAGGGTAGACCTTTTAAGTTGGAGATAGGAACAGATGGTAGGCCGTACTGGCGGTCTTGGCTAAAACTAATAAAACTAAACTGAATATTTGATATATAACGATATCTATTGCTGAAAGCTCATCCGCTAAAGATTTTATTTCACTGCAATTTTCATTTTATTTTTAATGTTGTAAGTTGTAACAAGTAAAAATGAAAATATTTGTAATATAATTCGTTTCGATAAAGTGCCAAATACGCAGTAGACTTTATGCTTTCGCTGTTAGCCCATGCAAGGATAAAGATAGCTGTGCTGCCTGTAGTACTGGCCATGATGATGCTGCAAGGCAATTAATTGTGATAAGTGTGAAAGATGGCTGTGTGCAATCTGTCTTAAGCTAAGTGCTGAACAATATGATCTACTTAATAAAATGACGTCAAAAATAGGTTGCCAATAGTTGTGTATTCTATGTAAAGTCAACCTAACTGAAACCCAAGCTAATTCAGTTGCCGCTACTGCAGATGATGTAGCCAAAATTATTACGAACGTAATTTCTTGCTTACAAATGAGTCTTCCCTAGCAAATGAGCACACTATCTGAAGGACTGAACAGCAACATAGAAGCAATTAAACCAAAGCTGATACTATTCAGCTTGCAGTGGAATAAGAAGACAAAGAAACTTAAATAAACACCATTGGAGAAATAAGAATAAGCAAAGCCATTATGAAAAATATGTCAAAGCTTAAAATAAGATAAGGAATCTCACCAGACAACTGTACCGTAAATTTAAGACAAGACTCGCCAACCAAATTAAGTTCAACCCTAAAAATTCTGGAATTATGTATCAAGCAGAGATCACAACCGGAGATCCATAAAACGTTTAACAACAAGTGACGGAAATGAATTCATTGGCACCCAAAATATAACTGATCTTCTAAATGAACAATTTGCATCAATCTTCACAAATAAACCTGATAATGTTCCCATTCCCAACTTAAAGTACAACATCGAGAAGCAAACGAGTCACATTAAAGTTACTGCTTCTATAGTTGAAAAACAACTCAAAAGCCTGGAAATCAACAAAAGTGCCCGTCTCGTTAATATTCATCTCCGTCTGCTAAGAGAAGCTGCTCGTGAAATTGCCCCTGCGCTATCTACACTTTTTCAACATTCGCTTGATCATAAGTATGTCCTCTCCCAATGGGAACTAGCCTATATCACACCTATCTTTAAAAAGGGGGATTGATCCAAAGCTGAAAATAATAGACCTATCAGCCTCACGTTTGCTGTTTCAAAAGTCCTTGAGAGGATTGTTAATGTTGCACTTCTTCAACACCTTGCTACTGATGAACCTATTCCAACAGGCAGCACCGCTTCCTCCCAGACAATCTGTAGAAACTAACCATCTAGACACTTACGATCAGGTTTCCCAGCTACTGGACGAAGGCCTTCCCGTTGATTTGATTCTTTTAGACCTATCCAAAGCATTCGATAAGGTCCCGCATGATCGGCTTCGTTTTAAACTACTAGCAGCAGGAATCCACCATGAATTAGTAGACCGGCTAAAGGACTTCTTGACTGGCAGATCTCAGACTGTAAGGCTCTTCACAACAGATAGAAAATGTACCTACTCCCAGCCCTGTAATGTTCTAAGTGGTGCTCCCCAGGGAACATTTTTGGGATTCATATTGTTTCCTCTTTATATCTTCGTGGACATAAAACATACTTAAAGCATAAAAAATTCACATTTAAGCTAGATTTCTTAACGTATGTAGATGTGTGTTGTCTGACACCTATGATTTGGGTGCTTGGTTTTCTATTTTACTCATCTCTTATCTAGGTTTCTTAACCCGTCATGGTTGTGTGATGTCTATAATATACTATTTGGGATATTCGGCTTGCCACTATGGGCTTTTGTTAGCTAAGTTTCTAAGCCTTTTGTAGGTCTGTGTTGTATGAAACGCAGGATTTGGAATATCTAGTTTGCTATTTGGGACTTTTCTGAGCTAGATTTTCTAACCTTTCGTAGGTGTATGTTGTCTGAAACCACCACGTAAAACCCACGTGTGCGCCGTCATTAAATAATGCCCATATGTGTACTGTCTTTACGTAACATCCACGTGTGCGCTGTCATTACGTGACATGTTCGCTGTCATTGAGTCATTCCCGTTAAATCTACTAGGTCATGCATTACCCTCAACTCCAATTATGTAGCAACCGAATGTAAACACTGACTTAACACCTGCATCTCCTAATTTCCCCCAATTAAGTGGCAACCGAATTTAAACATTGACATAAAAAACACCTTCTGGCCATTTAAAACAGGGACTGGTCATATTCCGAGGGCGTGTATTCTCAATGTAAACATTAGTAGAGAAGCTTCTCTATTTTCGAACTGTACAAGATCACGGCCAATCAAGCGAACAAGACCACACCTTATTTTTGAGCCAATCAGATAGCTAGAAATACTGACGGTACAAGGTGACATCACTTGACCTCTAATGAATTTACCATGAATTTATGTAACAGGATGTTGTCGAAACTACTTATTATCTGTTGACACAATTTCACCTCGTGAACATTCTTTTATAATCTATTTGCTTTGAGCCTAAGATAGCACTTTTTTACTTCTCGGCTATGCTCGTTATAATAGAAAAGTACAAAATATGGGATGTGTGCGATATAAAATATTGTTTTTGGCAATGGAGTATGCTAAAAAAGTTGAAAGTAATAGAATCATTTGTGTCAAGATGACCTTGTGACTTGACCTAGCTTTACTTCTCGACTGTGTTCCGTATAATACACAAGTACCATTTAAGCAGTGTTGTCAATATAAAAAATTCTTTAGCATTCTAGTATACTAAAAAGTTGATACTAATAAAGATGTAGATGCCAAGAAAAGAATTTTAATAAAGAAATTCAGAACAATCCTTAGAAATGAACTAGTGACACGATTATGGGTATGAACTATCAAGGACCGTAAGTATCAATGACCCTAACCATCAAGGACCTCAACCTCCAAGGGACCCATCTACATAGCCACCAAGGACCCCAACCCCCAAGGGTCCCCTATCCCCATCCTCCAAGGGGTGAGCCCTAACTCATCAAATCACTAAATTCAGTTACTAAATTGTCCCACATATCGTTGTCCCCCCTAATTTCATGTTTTTTGCATGCCATTTGTACTATGCCTTAAACTTTCCTGATATTTTCTTGATCAAACGGAGCTGTATTTGCCTCACGTGTCCTTATGTTGCAGCGAGTTGCTAGTAGTAGTAGTATTTCATGTTTTTACATGTTCTTCATACTATAATCTATAAATTTTATAATATTTTCTTGATAAAACATACATTTGTTGACCTCAGATGGCTTAGTAGCGCAGTAAGTTGTTAGTACTAGTAGCATTATCATGTTTATGCAAGCCTTTCTTAATATACATTCATAATTTTCATATATTTTCATGATAAAGCGGAACCATTAGCATACTCAATTCAAACATCACATTAACCCGTTCGAACAACAGATTTTATTTTCACTGTTTTCAATTCTTTAACAGTAAATAATAAGTCAGGGTGGGAGGATCTTACTCCAACTCAACCCCCGAATCTTACTATGAAGTGGTACTTGAAAGTCTATAAAAAAACTCGGGGGTTGAGTTGGGGTGGGATCCTCCCATATAAATAGGAAAATTTTTTTGCGAGGGCAACACTTTGATTTTTCTTTTGTTTTTTTTCGCTTTGTCGATGATTTTGGTTTAATATAAACTTTCAAGCACCAATTCATAGTAAGATTCTGGGGTTGAGCTGGAGTAAGATCCTTCCACACTGACTTATGGTCTACTGTTAAACTATCGAGGACAGTGAAAATAAAATATGTCGTTCGAATGGGTTAATGTCATGTTTGAAATGAGTATGCGAATGGTTACGTTTTATCATAGGCAGCGCGCTAGCGCTGGCTAAGTAAAGAACGATGTGGCCACAATGTGTTTTTTTTATGTTTTTTTTCTCCATACCCGGGCACTTCGTATCGAAGGAGCTGTCGTAGAAACTTCGAAAAGGGCTCATTTGATTGGAAATTGGGGTGCTAGTGCCCTTTTTAATAGTCGAAAGTGATTGGAGGGCAACTAGGCCCCCCCCCTCACGCCCATCATTCCCCCAAACACATCCAATCAAAATTTTGAGATAGCCATTTTGTTCAGCGTAGTTGATTTCCAGATAGAAAATATCTTTTTGAGAAGGACACTCCCCCATAACCCCCGGGGCAACGGTTTTAAGTTATGCCCTGAGGCACTATTAAAAGGGCACTAGCCCTTTCAATTTCCAATCGAATGAGCCCTTTTTGAAGTCTCCACAAAAGCACTCGATAAAAAGCTATTATGCTCCCTGAGGAGTTTGGGGGGTTTGTCATCCTCAAAGACATTTTCAGCACTTTCAACTACGTTGAAGAAAATGCCTATCTCTAAATTTTAATTGGATGTGTTTCGGGAAATGGTGGGCGTGAGAGGTTATTTGCTCTCCAATCACTGTTGACTATTAAAATGGCACTAGCCCTTTCAATTTCCAATCAAATTATTTTTTTTTAAGTTTCTACGACAACACTTTCTAAAAAAACCTTATATGCCCGTAGGGCATAGCTTACAACCCTTGCCCTGAGGGCTTTAGGGGGAGTTTCATCCTAAAAGACATAATTTCCGGACCTCTCCACAACGTCAAACACAATGTCTATCTCAAAATTTTTATTAGATGTGTTTTGGAAAATGGTGGGCGTGGCAGGGGAGTTATTTGCCCTCCAATCACTTTCGACTATTAAAAAGGCCACTAGCCCTTTGAATTTCCAATTGAATTAGCCCTTTTTGAAGTTTCTAAGAAAACACTTTCTATAAGAGCCTTATATGCCCCCAGGAAATAACTTATAACCCTTGTCCTGAATGATTTGTGCGGTTTGTCATCCTCAAAGACATTATTTCAAGAATTTTCAACTACGTTGAAGAAAATACTTGTCTCAAAATTTTTATTGGATGTGTTTGGGGAAACGGTGGGCGTGAGAGGGGGGTTAGTTACCCTCCAATAACTTTCAATTATTACAAGGGCCACTAGCATTTTGAATGTCCAATCGAATGAACACCTTTTGAGGTTTCTACGACAACACTATATATAAAAACCTTATATGCCCCCAGGGCATAACTTACAACCTTTGTCCTGGGGGCTCTGGGGGGGTTTTTCATCCTCAAATACATAATTTCTAGAAACTTTCAACTACGTTGATCAAGATGGCTGTTCTAAACTTTGATGTGTTTGGGGAAATGGTGGACATGGGAGGGAGGTTTTTTAGCCCTTTCAATTTCCGATTAAATGAGCCCTTTTTGAAGTTTCTACGACAAAAATTTCTATAAAAGCCTTATATGCCCCCAGGGCATATCTTACAACCCTTGCCCTAAGGGTTCTGAGGGGGTTTCCATCCTCAAAATCCTAAGTTCCAGAACCATCAACTACGTTGAAAAAAATGGCTATCTAAAAATGTTGATTGGATGTGCTTGGGAAAATGGTGGGCTTGAGAGGGGGTTAGTTGCCCTTCAATCACTTTCAACTATTAAAAAGGGTTAAGTGGTTGTTGACTTTGGTAATCATATCATTTATATAAAGAAGAAACAATATGGGCCACAAAACTGTTCCCTGGGGAACACCACTTAGAATATTACAGGGCTGAGAGTAGGTACATTTGCTATCTGTTGTAAAGAGCTTTACAGTCTGAGATCTGGTCTAAAAGAATCAAATAAACAGGAAGGCCTTCGTCCAGTAACTGGGTAACCTGCTCGTAAGTGTCTAGATGTTTAGTTTCTACAGATTGTCAGGGAGGAAGCGGTGCTGCCTGTTGGAGTAGGTTCATTAGTAACAAGGTGTTGAAGAAGTGCATCATTAAAAATCCTCTTAAGGACTTTTGAAACAGCAAACGTGAGATTCCTTAACTTATTTTAAGCTTTGACATATTTTTCATAATGGCCTGGCTTATCCTTTTTTCTCCAATGGCGTTTCTTTAAGTTTCTTTGTCATCTTATGCCAGCTGTCATGTATGCTAAGGTCTTAGGTATAGGGAAAAAACTTTCTATTGTGTTCTGTTGCCGAGTTTCCATGAGTAGAGCCAAGAATTTCTACCACTGCTCGTTGATCCCACCCTCGAGGGTCAACTCCCAGTTAATTTGCCTCAATGTGATCCTAATCGCCTCTTAGTCGGTAAACTTCTTTTTTTATGTCTGTTTCTTGCTTTGTGTCCATGGGTAACTAATTCAATGGTGAAGTGGTCACTTTTACCAATAGGTGGGGGATAATTTATCCTTTGCATCAGTTCACTATTATTAACAAAGACTAAGTCAAATAATGTTGGTTGCTGGTGGTGGTAAAAACGTGTGGGTTCGTTCATTGCTTGGAAAGCAGAGCGATCATGAATACAATCAATAAAGGGACTGGTGGTAGATGAACTACAAGTAACTTGATTATATGGAAAACTTTCCTTCCACAAGATATTAGGAGACTTGAAGTCACCTCCTATTAGAAAATCACCTTTGAAATTTTCTTTGGCTTTGCGGAACATATTTGAGGGCGCATACTCGGTATCGATAGAGGAGGGAGGTGAGGGACTACGGTATACACATTCAATCCTGGTTTGGCGTAGGTCTTGGCCTTGCTCTGTGATATCAAACCAAGTGGTCCCTACAGATGGTGAGCTAGATTCTATGTAGAGTTCCTGGACAATATATGCATGTGTATATGTGTATCTTCTTGTGTATCGTTGAATATGTGTATCTTCTAATCTACTCTTGGTATTTTTAGGGCATATTTCCTATTACAAATAGCGAGTTAATTTTCTCCAGTGGTAATTCCGGTTTTCAGCTCTTCAGCAAGTGTCTTATGTCTAGTTCTGTCTTCTCTTGACAAGTCGCTATAAAACCGGATGTCTGACTTTTGCTGGGAAGATATTTTAATAATGGTATGTTTAATCAAAATTATAGGCACATTGAAAAGTAGAGGGGGAGGTCTTTGAACTGATTCACTGGCAATAGTTTGCTTAGAGGGTAGACATTTTAAGTTGGAGATAGGAACAGATGGTGGGTCGTACTGGGGGTCTTGGCTAAAACTAATAAAATTAAACTGAATATTTGATATATAACGATATCTATTGCTGAAAGCTCATCCGCTAAAGATTTTATTTCACTGCAATTTTCATTTTATTTTTAATGTTCTAAGTTGTAACAAGTAAAAATTAAAATATTTGTAATATAGTTCGTTTCGATAAAGCGCCAAATACGCAGTAGACTGTATGCTTTCGCTGTTAGCCCATGCAAGGATAAAGATAGCTGTGCTGCCTGTAGTATTGGCCTTGATGATGCTGCAAGGCAATTAATTGTGATAAGTGTGGAAGATGGCTGTGTGCAATCTGTCTTAAGCTAAGTGCTGAACAATATGATCTACTTAATAAAATGACGTCAAAATACGTTGCCAATAGCTGTGTATTCTATGTAAAGTCAACCTAACTGAAACCCAAGCTAATTCAGTTGCCGCTACTGCGGATGATGTAGCCAAAATTGTTACGAACGTAAGTTCGTGCTTACAAATGAGTCTATCCTAGCATATGAGCACACTATCTGAAGGACTGAACAGCAACATAGAAGCAATTAAACCAAAGTTGATACTATTCAGCTTGCAGTGGAATAAGACGACAAAGAAACTTAAATAAACACCATTGGAGAAAAAAGAATAAGCCAGGTCATTATGAAAAATATGTCAAAGCTTAAAATAAGTTAAGGAATCTCACCAGACAACTGTACCGTAAATTTAAGACAAGACTCGCCAACCAAAGTAAGTTCAACCCTAAAAATTCTGGAATTATGTATCAAGCAGAGATCACAACCGGAGATCCATAAACGCTTAACAACAAGTGACGGAAACGAAGTCATTGGCACCCAAAATATAGCTGATCTTCCAAATGAACAATTTGCATCAGTCTTTACAAATAAACCTGATAATGTTCCCATTCCCAACTTAAGCTGAAAATTATAGACCTATCAGCCTCACGTTTGCTGTTTCAAAAGTCCTTGAGAGAATTGTTAATGATGCACTTCTTCAATACCTTGTTACTAATGAACCTACTCCAACAGGCAGCACCGCTTCCTCCCAGACAATCTGTAGAAACTAACCATCTAGACACTTACGAGCAGGTTGCCCAGCTACTGGACGAAGGCCTTCCCGTTGATTCAATTCTTTTAGACCTTGCCAAAGTATTCGATAAGATCCCACATGATCGGCTTCGTTTTAAACTAATAGCAGCAGGAATCCACCATGAATTAGTAGACCGGCTAATTCATTTCTTAACTGGCAGATCTCAGACTGTAAGGCTCTTCACAACAGATAGAAAATGTACCTACTCCCAGCCCTGTAATGTTCTAAGCGGTGCTCCCCAGGGAACATTTTGGGACTCCTATAGTTTCCTCTTTATATCTTCATGGACATAAGACATACTTAAAGCATAAAAAATTCACATTTAAGCTAGATTTCTTAACTTATGTAGATGTGTGTTGTCTGAAACCTATGATTTGGGTGCTTGGTTTTCTATTTCGTACTTTTCTGACCTAGGTTTCTTAGCGCGTCGTAGGTGTGTGTTGTCTGAAATCTATGATTTGGGATGTATGGCTTACTATTATAGGCTTTTCTTGGCTAAGTTTATTAGCCTTTTATAGGTGTCTTTTGCGAGAAACTTATGATTTGGGATGTCTCGTTTGCTATTTGGGACTCTTCTGAGCTAGATTTTCTAACCTTTTGTAGGTTTATGTTGTCTGAAACCACCACGTAAAACCCACGTGTGCGCCGTCATTACATAATGCCCATATGTGTACTGTCATTACGTATCATCCACGTGTGCGCTGTCATTACGTAACATATTCGCTGTTATTGAGTCATTCCCGATAAATCTACTAGGTCATGCATTACCCTCAACTCCAATTCTGTAGCAACCGAATGTAAACACTGACTTAACACCTGCATCTCCTAATTTCCCCCAATTAAGTGGCAACCGAATTTAAACATTGACATAAAAAACACCTTCTGGCCATTTAAAACAGGTACTGGTCATATTCTGAGGGCGTGTATACTCAATGTAAACATTAGTTGAGAAGCTTCTCTATTCTCGAACTGTACAAGATCACAGCCAATCACAGGGCTAGAATACGAAGCGAACAAGACCACACCCTATTTATGAGCCAATCAGAGAGCCAGAAATACTGACGGGACAAGGTGACATCACTTGACCTCTAATGAATTTACCATGAATTTATGTAACAGGATGTTTTCGAAACCGCGTATTATCTGTTGACACAATTTCACCTCATGAACATTCTTTTATAATGTATGTGCTTTGAGCCTAAGATAGCACTTCTTTACTTCCGGCTATGCTCGTTATAATAGACAAGTACACAATATGGGATGTGTGCGATATAAAATATTGTTTTTGACAATGGAGTATGCTAAAAAATTTGAAAGTAATAGAATCATTTGTGTCAAGATGACCTTGTGACTTGACCTAGCTTTACTTCTCGACTGTGTTCCGTATAATACACAAGTACCATTTAATCAGTGTTGTCAATAAAAAAAATTCTGTAGAATTCTAGTTTGCTAAAAATTTGATACTAATAAAGATGTAGATAGCAAGAAAAGAATTTTAATAAAGAAATTCAGAACAATCCTTAGAAATGAACTAGTGAGACGATTACTGGTATGAACTATCAAGGACCGTAAGTATCAATGACCCTAACCACCAAGGACCTTAACCTCAAAGGGACCCATCTCCCTAGCCACCAAGGACCTCAACCTTCAAGGGCTCCCTTTCCCCAACCTCCAAGGGGTGAGCCCAAACTCATCAAATCACTAAATTCAGTTACTAAATTGTCCGACATTTCGTTGTCCCCCCTATTTTCATGTTTTTGACATGCCATTTGTACTATACCTTAAATATTGTCCTATATTTTCTTGATAAAACGTAGCTTTATTGGCCTCAGATGTCCTTATTTTGCAGCGAGTTGCTAGTAGTTGTAGTATTTCATGTTTTGCATGTCAATCATACTATAATTTATAAATTTTCTAATATTTTCTTGATAAAACGTATATTTGTTGACCTCAGATGGCTTAGTAGCGCAGTAAGTTGTTAGTAATAGTAGTATTATCTTGTTTATGCAAGCCTTTCTTAATATACATTCATCATTTTAAGATATTTTCATGATAAAACGTACCCATTAGCATACTCAATTCAAACATCGAATTAACCCATTGGAACAACAGATTTTATTTTCATTAACCTCGATGCTTTAACAGTAAACAATAAGTCAATTTGGGAGGATCTTACTCCAACTCAACCCCCGAATCTTTCTTACTATGAAGTGGTACTTGAAAGTTTATATTAAAATAAAATCTTCGACGAAGCGCTAAATTCAGTTGCTAAATTTGTCCTAAATTTTGTTGTCCCCAACATCCCCTAACAAAGAGCGTAATCTCTCATTACCCCAAATTTACAGGAGGGGAAAAATAATCTATAAGCCCAAACTCATCAAATCACTAAATTCAGTTACTAAGTTGTCCGACATTTCGTTGTCCCCCCTATTTTCATGTTTTTTGCATGCCATTTGTACTATACCTTAAACTTTTCAGATAGTTTCTTGATCAAACGTAGCTGTATTGGCCTCAGGTGTCCTTGTGTTGCAGCGATTTGCTAGTAGTAGTAGTATTTCATGGTTTTGCATGTCATTCATGCTATAATCTATAAATTTTCTAATATTTTCTCGATAAAACGTACATTTGTTGCCCTCAGATGGCTTAGTAGCGCAGTAAGTTGTTAGTACTAAGTGTATTATCATGTTTATGCAAGTCTTTCTTGCATAGAAAGCTGCCTAGCGCTTTTTTGAAAGCTGCCTCTTGCATTTTTCGCGCTAGCGCTGCCTAAGTAAAGAATGATGTGGCCACAATGTGTTTTTTTTTTTCTCCATACCCGGGCACTTCGTATCGAAGGAGTTGTCGTAGAAACTATGAAAAGGGCTCATTCGATTGGAAATTGGAGTGGGTAGCGCCCTTTTTAATAGTCGAAAGTGATTGGAGAGCAACAAGACCCCCCACCCATCATTTCCCCAAACACATCCAATCAAAATGTTGAGATAGCCATTTTGTTCAGCGTAGTTGATTTCAAGATAGAAAATATCTTTTTGAGAAGGACACTCTCCCACAACCCCCGGGACAAGGGTTTTAAGTTATGCCCTGAGGGACTATTAAAAGGGCACTAGCCCTTGCAATTTCCAATCGAATGAGCCCTTTTTGAAGTCTCTACAAAAGTACTTTCGATAAAAACCTTATATACTCCCTGAGGAGTTTGGGGGGTTTTTCATCCTCAAAGTCGTTTTCAGCACTTTCAACTGCGTTGAAGAAAATGCCTATCTCTAAATTTTAATTGGATGTGTTTCGGGAAATGGTGGGCGTGAGAGGTTAGTTGCTCTCCAATCACTTTTGACTATTAAAAATGGCACTAGCCCTGTGAATATCCAATCAAATTAGTTTTTTTTAAGTTTTTATAACAACACTTTATAAAAAAACATTATATTCCCCTAGGGCATAGCTCACAGCCGCTGCCCTGATGGCTGTCGGGGGAGATTCATCCTCAAAGATACAATTTCCAGACCTTTCAACTATGTTAAGCAAAATTTCTATCTAAAAATTTTGATTGGATGTGTTTTGGGAAATGGTGGGCGTGGCAGGGGAGTTATTTGCCCTCCAATCACTTTCGACTATTAAAAAGGCTACTAGTCCTTTGAATTTCCAATTGAATTAGCCGTTTTTGAAGTTTCTAAGAAAACACTTTTTATAAGAACCTTATATGCCCCCAGGGAATAACTTATAACCCTTGCCCTGAGGGATTTGTGGGGTTTGTCATCCTCAAAGATATTATTTCCAGAATTTTCAACTACGTTGAACAAAATACTTGTCTCAAAATTGTTATTGGATATGTTTAGGGAAATGGTGGGCGTGAGAGGGGGAGGGGTTAGTCTCATCCCAAACACTTTAGACTATTAAAAAGGGCACTAGCCCTTTCAATTTCCAATCAATTGAGCTTTTTTTGAAGTTTCTACGACAACGCTTTCCATAAAAACCTTAAAAGTTATGCCCCAGGGCATAACTTACAACCCTTGCCCTGAGGGCTGTGGGAGGAGTGTCCTCCTCGAAAATATAATTTCCAGATCTTTCAACTACGTTGAACAAAATGTATATCTCGAAATTTGGAAAATGGTGGGCGTGAGAGGGGGGTTAGTTACCCTCCAATCACTTTCGATTGTTACAAGGGCCACTAGCCTTTTGAATGTCCAATTGAATGAGCCCCCTTTGAAGTTTCTACGACAACACTATCTATAAAAACATTATATGCCCTCAGGGCATAACTTACAATCTTTGTCCTGGGGGCTCTGGGGGGTTTGTCATCCTCAAATACGTAATTTCCAGAAACTTTCAACTACGCTGAACAAGATGGCTGTTCTAAAATTTGATGTGTTTGGGGAAATGGTGGACATGGGAGGGGTGTTTTTCAGCCCTTTCAATTTCTGATTAAATAAGCCCTATTTGAAGTTTCTACGACACAAATTTCTATAAAAAAACCTTATATACCCCAGGGTATAAGTTACAACCCTTGCCCTAAGGGCTTTGAGGGGGTTATCATACTCAAAATCCTAATTTCTAGAACCATCAACTACGTTGAAAAAAATGGCTATCTAAAAATTTTGATTGGATGTGTTTGGGGAAATGGTGGGTGTGAGAGGGGGTTAGTTGCCCTTCAATCACTTTCGACTATTAAAAAGGGTTAAGTGGTTGTTGACTTCGGTAATCATATCATTTATATAAAGAAGAAACAATATGTGTCCTAAAAATGTTCCCTGGGGATAACCGCTTAGAACATTACAGCGCTGGGAGTAGGTACATTTGCTATCTGTTGTGAAGATCCTTACAGTCTGAGATCTGCCAGTCAAGAAGCCCATTAGCCAGTCTACTAATTCATGGTGGATTGCTGCTGCTATTAGTTTAAAACAAAGCCGATCATGTGGGACCTTATCGAATGCTTTGGCTAGGTCTAAAAGAGTCAAATCAACAGGAAGGCCTTTGTCCAGTAGCTGGGTAACCTGCTCGTAAGTGTCTAGATGGTTAGTTTCTACAGATTGTCAGGGAGGAAATGGTGCTGCGTGTTGGAATAGGTTCATCAGTAACAAGGTGTTGAAGAAGTGCATCATTAACAATCCTCTCAAGGACTTTTGAAACAGAAACGTGAGGCTGATAGGTCTATAATTTTCAGCTTTGGATCAATCCCCGTTTTTAAAGATAGGTATGATATAGGCTAGTTTCCATTGGGAGGGGACATACTTATGATCAAGGGAATGTTGAAAAAGTATACATAGTGCTGGGGCAATTTCACGAGCAGCTATTTTTAGCAGACGGAGATGAATATTATCGGGATGAGCACTTTTGTTGATTTCCAGGCTTTTGAGTTGTTTTTCAACTATAGAAGCAGTAACTGTAATGTGACTCATTTGCTTCTCGATGTTGTACTTCAAGTTGGGAATGGGAACATAATCAGATTTATTTGTGAAGACTGGTGCAAATTGTTCATTTAGAAGATCAGCTATATTTTGGGTGCCAATGACTTCGTTTCCGTCACTTGTTGTTAAGCGTTTTATGGATCTCCGGTTGTGATCTCAGCTTGATACATAAATCCAGAATTTTTAGAGTTGAACTTACTTTGGTTGGCGAGTCTTGTCTTAAAATTAAGGTACAGTTGTTTGGTGAGATTCCTTAACTTATTTTAAGCTTTGACATATTTTTCATGATGGCCTGGCTTATCCTTTTTTCTCCAATGGTGTTTCTTTAAGTTTCTTTGTCGTCTTATGCGAGCTGTCATGCATGGTAAGGTCTTTGGAATGGGGATAAGACTTTCTATTGATTTCTGTTGCCGAGTTTCCATGAGTGGAGCCCATAATTTCTACCACTGCTCGTTGATCCCACCCTCGAGGGTCAACTCCCAGTTAATTTGCCTCAATGTGACCTTAATCGCCTCGTAGTCGGTAAACTTTTTTTTTATGTCTTTTTCTTGCTTTGTGTCTATGGGTAACTAATTAAATGGTGAAGTGGTCACTTTTACCAATAGGCGGGGGATAATTTATCCTTTGCATCAGTTCACTATTATTAACAAAGACTAAGTCAAATAATGTTGGTTGCTGGTGGGGGTAAAACGTGTGGGTTGGTTGATTGCTTGGAAAGCAGAGCGATCATGAATATTATCAATAAAGGGATTGATGGTGGATGAACTACAAGTAACTGGATTATATGGAAAACTTTCCTTCCACAAGATATTAGGAAACTTGAAGTCACCTCCTATTAGAAAATCACCTTTGAAATTTTCTTTGGCTTTGCGGAACATATTTGATAGCGCATACTCGGTATCGATAGAGGAGGGAGCTGAGGGACTACGGTATACAAATTCAATCCTGGTTCGGCGTAGGTCTTGGCCTTGGTCTGTGATATCAAACCAAGTGGTCTCTACAGATGGTGAGCTAGATTCTATGTAGAGTTCCTGGACAATATATGCTGCTTTTACAAAAGCTAAGACTCCACGCTTACATTCTTTTGACGGGAGGGTAGAGATGATTTGGTAACCGAGCAATTGAATATGTATATCTTCTAATCTACTCTTGGTATTTTTAGGGCATATTTCGGTAAGTAGAACCAGGTCATAATCTTTACTATAAATTAGACTTTTTAATTCATTTATTTTGTGAGTAATGTAATCTATATTTGCTAATAGAAGGCAGAAGTTGGAATTACTTTTGAGCAACCATTGATATCTAGTTCTTGTTCCTCTTGTTCTGTGTGCATAGAATCTTAACATTGGCAGAGAGAATCATCATTGATTCTAGACTGGCTAACAGAAGTATATGGTGTGGTACACGTTTCAAAAGAGGATAATGGAATAGAACATGGAGACATTTAAACACTTTTATCATCATCATAACTATTAACTCTATTTATGACATATGGCAGCTTTACATTTGCATGGGTGGCGGGGTGCGTATTTCTGCAACACCCAGATCTGCGTTTTTTGGAACTATTTTCCTATTACGAATAGCGAGGTCATTTTCTCCAGCGGTAATTCCGGCTTTCAAGCTCTTCAGCAAGTGTCTTATGTCTAGTTCTGTCTTCTCTTGACAAGTCGCTATAAAACCGGATGTCTGACTTTTGCTGGGAAGATATTTTAATAATGGTATGTTTAATCAAAATTATAGGCACATTGAAAAGTAGAGGGGGAGGTCTTTGAACTGATTCACTGGCAATAGTTTGCTTAGGGGGTAGACGTTTTAAGTTGGAAATAGGAACAGATGGTAGGCCGTACTGGGGGTCTTGGCTAAAACTAATAAAACTAAACTGAATATTTGATGTATAACGATATCTAGGTCAATATCTACGAAATCATATTATTGAGTTAGGAATAAAGTGAATACACCATTTGTTGCCTTTTTTTTATGCTTATTATATATATAATGAGCATTTATTTTGTAATTTAATTTAAGCCCCCCCCCCCCCCTATATAGGATATACCTAACCTAACCTAACCCAACCTAACCTAACCTTGATTTGGCCTATTTCGGGGGGGGGGGGCTCAAACTCATTTTCGATGGAAATGCTTATTATATTCGTAATCAGCATAAAAAAAGGCATCGAACGGTGTATTCACTTTTGTCCTAACTCAATAATATGATTTCGTAGATATTGACCGATATCTATTGCTGAAAGCTCATCCGCTAAAGATTTTATTTCACTGCATTTTTCATTTTATTTTTAATGTTGTAAGTTGTAACAAGTAAAAATGAAAATATTTTTAATATAATTCGTTTCGATAAAGTGCCAAATACGCAGTAGACTTTATGCTTTAGCTGTTAGCCCATGCAAGGATAAAGATAGCTTTGCTGCCTGTAGTATTGGCCTTGATGATGCTGCAAGGCAATTAATTGTGATAAGTGTGGAAGATGGCTGTGTGCAATCTGTCTTAAGCTAAGTGCTGAACAATATGATCTACTTAATAAAATGTTTCAAAAATAGGTTGGCTATAGTTGTGTATTCTATGGAAAGTCAACCTAACTGAAACCCAAGCTAATTCAGTTGCCGTTACTGCGGATGATATAGCCAAAATTGTTACGAACGTAATTTCGTGCTTACAAATGAGTCTACCCTAACAAATGAGCACACTATCTGAAGGACTGAACAGCAACATAGAAGCAATTAAACCAAAGTTGATACTATTCAGCTTGCAGTGGAATAAGAAGAAAAAGAAACTTAAATAAACACCATTGGAGAAAAAAGAATAAGCCAGGCCATTATGAAAAATATGTCAAAGCTTAAAATAAGTTAAAGAATCTCACCAGACAACTGTACCGTAAATTTAAGACAAGACTCGCCAACCAGAGTAAGTTCAACCCTAAAAATTCTGGAATTATGTATCAAGCAGAGATCATAACCGGAGATCCATAGAATGCTTAACCACAAGTGACGGAAACGAAGTCATTGGCACCCAAAATATAGCTTATCTTCTAAATGAACAATTTGCATTAGTCTTCACAAAGAAACCTGATAATGTTCCCATTCCCAACTTAAAGTACAACATCGAGAAGCAAATGAGTCACATTACAGTTACTGCTTTTATAGTTGAAAAACAACTCAAAAGCCTGGAAATCAAAATAAGTGCCCGTCTCGATAATATTCATCTCCTTCTGCTAAAAGAAGCTGCTCGTGAAATTGCCCCTGCACTATCTACACTTTTTCAACATTCGCTTGATCATAAGTATGTCCCCTCCCAATGAGAACTAGCCTATATCACACCTATCTTTAAAAAGGGTGATTGATTCAAAGCTGAAAATAGTAGACCTATCAGCCTCACGTTTTCTGTTTCAAAAGTCCTTGAGAGGATTGTTATTGATGCACTTCTTCAACACCTTGTTACTAATGAACCTACTCCAACAGGCAGCACCGCTTCCTCCCAGACAATCTGTAGAAACTAACCATCTAGACACTTACGAGCAGGTTACCCAGCTACTGGACGAAGGCCTTCCCATTGATTTGATTCTTTTAGACCTAGCCAAAGCATTCGATAAGGTCCCACATGATCGGCTTCGTTTTAAACTAATAGCAGCAGGAATCCACCATGAATTAGTAGACCGGCTAATGGACTTCTTGACTGGCAGATCTCAGACTGTAAGGCTCTTCACAACAGATAGAAAATGTACCTACTCCCAGCCCTGTAATGTTCTAAGCGGTGCTCCCCAGGGAACATTTTTGGGATTCATATTGTTTCCTCTTTATATCTTCGTGGACATAAAACATACTGAAAGCATAAAAATTCACATTTAAGCTAGATTTCTTAACGTATGTACATGTGTTATGTCTGACACCTATGACTTGGGTGCTTGATTTACTATTTCGTAATTTTCTGACCTAGGTTTATTAGCCTGTCGTAGGTATATGTTGTCTGAAATCTATGATTGGGGGTGTTTGATTTACTATTATTGACTTTTCTTAATTAGGTCCTTTAGCCTTTCGTAGGTTTTTGTTGCATGAAACTAATTATTTGGGACGTCTAGTTTGCTATTTGGGACTTTTCTGAGCTAGATTTTCTAACCTTTCATAGGTGTATGTTGTCTGAAACCACCACGTAAAACCCACGTGTGCGCTGTTATTACATAATGCCCATATGTGTACTGTCATTACGTATTATCCACGTGTGCGCTGTCATTACGTAACATGTTCGCTGTCATTGAGTCATTCCCGATAAATCTACTAGGTCATGCATTACCCTCAACTCCAATTATGTAGCAACCGAATGTAAACACTGACTTAACACCTGCATCTCCTAATTTCCCCCAATTAAGTGGCAACCGGATTTAAACATTGACATATAAAAACACTTTCTGGCCATTTAAAACAGGGACTGGTCATATTCCGAGGGCGTGTATTCTCAATGTAAACATTGGTAGAGAAGCTTCTCTATTTTTGAACTGTACAAGATCACAGCCAATCAAAGGGCTAGAATACGAAGCGAACAAGACCACACCCTATTTTTGAGACAATCAGAGAGCTAGAAATACTGACGGGACAAGGTGACATCACTTGACCTCTAATGCTTTTACCATGAATTTATGTAACAGGATGCTGTCGAAACTACGCATTATCTGTTGACACAATTTCACCGCGTGAACATTCTTATATAATGTATGTGCTTCGAGCCTAAGATAGCACTTCTTTACTTCTCGGCTATGCTCATTATAATAGACAAGTACATAATATGGGATTTGTGCGATATAAAATATTGTTTTTGGCAATGGAGTATACTAAAAAAGTTGAAAGTAATAGAATCATTTGTGTCAAGATGACCTTGTGACTTGACCTAGCTTTACTTCTCGACTGTGTTCTGTATAATACACAAGTACCATTTGAGCAGCATTGTCAATATAAAATATGCTGTAGAATTCTAGTTTACTAAAAATTTGATACTAATAAAGATGTAGACGCCAAAAAATGAATTTTAATAAAGAAATTCGGAACAGTCCTTAGAAATGAACTAGTGAGACGATTATGGGTATGAGCCATCAAGGACCGTAACTATCAATGACCCTAACCATCAAGGACCTCAACCTCCAAGGGACCCATCTCCCTAGCCACCTAGGACCTCAGCCTCCAAGGGTCCCCTCTCCCCAACCTCCAAGGGGTGAGCCCAAACTCATCAAATCACTAAATTCAGTTACTGAATTGTCCGACATTTCGTTGTCCCCCCTATTTTCATGTTTTTCACCTGCCATTTGTTCTATACCTTAAACATTTTCCGATATTTTCTTGATAGAACGTAGCTGTATTGGCCTCAGATGTCCTTATGTTGCAGCGAGTTGCTAGTAGTAGTAGTATTTCATGTTTTTGCATGTCATTCATGCTATAATCTATAAATTTTCTAATATTTTCTTGATAAAACGTACATTTGTTGACCTCAGATGGCTTAGTAGTGCAGTAAGTTGTTAGTACTAGTAGTATTATCATGTTTTTGCAAGCCTTTCTTAATATACATTCATCATATTCAGATATTTTCATGATCAAACGTACCCTTTAGCATACTCAATTCAAACATCAAATTAACCCATTGGAACAACAGATTTATTTTCACTGACCTCGATGCTTTAACAGTAAACAATAAGTCAATGTGGGAGGATCTGACTCCAACTCAACCCCCGAATCTTTCTTACTATGAAGGGGTACTTGAAAGTTTATATTAAACTAAAATCTTCTACGAAGCGCTAAATTCAGTTGCTAAATTTGTCCGAAATTTCGTTTTCCCCCACATCCCCTAAAAAAGAGCGTAATCTCCCATTACCCCAAATTTACAGGAGGAGAAAAATAATCTATAGGCCCAAACTCATCAAATCACTAAATTTAGCTACTAAATTGTCCGACATATCGTTGCCCCCCCCTATTTTCATGCATTTTGCATGCCATTTGTACTATACCTTAAACTTTTCCGATATTTTCTTGATCAAACGTAGCTGCATTGGCCTCACGTGTCCTTATGCTGCAGCGAGTTGCTAGTAGTAGTAGTATTTCATGTTTTTGCAAGTCATTCATACTATAATCAATAAATTTTATAATATTTTCTTGATAAAACGTACATTTGTTGACCTCAGATGGCTTAGTAGTGCAGTAAGTTGTTAGTACTAGTAGTATTATCATGTTTATGCAAGCCTTTCTTAATATACATTCATCATATTCAGATATTTTCATGATCAAACGTACCCTTTAGCATACTCAATTCAAACATCAAATTAACCCATTGGAACAACAGATTTATTTTCACTGACCTCGATGCTTTAACAGTAAACAATAAGTCAATGTGGGAGGATCTGACTCCAACTCAACCCCCGAATCTTTCTTACTATGAAGGGGTACTTGAAAGTTTATATTAAACTAAAATCTTCTACGAAGCGCTAAATTCAGTTGCTAAATTTGTCCGAAATTTCGTTTTCCCCCACATCCCCTAAAAAAGAGCGTAATCTCCCATTACCCCAAATTTACAGGAGGAGAAAAATAATCTATAGGCCCAAACTCATCAAATCACTAAATTTAGTTACTAAATTGTCCGACATATCGTTGCCCCCCCCTATTTTCATGCATTTTGCATGCCATTTGTACTATACCTTAAACTTTTCCGATATTTTCTTGATCAAACGTAGCTGCATTGGCCTCACGTGTCCTTATGCTGCAGCGAGTTGCTAGTAGTAGTAGTATTTCATGTTTTTGCAAGTCATTCATACTATAATCAATAAATTTTATAATATTTTCTTGATAAAACGTACATTTGTTGACCTCAGATGTCTTAGTAGTGCAGTAAGTTGTTAGTACTAGTAGTATTATCATGTTTATGCAAGCCTTTCTTACTATACATTCATCATTTTCAGATATTTTCATGATAAAGTGGAACCATTAGCATACTCAATTCAAACATCACATTAACCCGTTCGAACAACAGATTTTATTTTCACTGTTTCATTTCTTTAACAGGAAATAATACGTCAGGGTGGGAGGATATTATTCCAACTCAACCCCCGAATCTTCCTATGAAGTGGTACTTGAAAGTCTATAAAAAAAAACTCGGGGGTTGAGTTGGTCCCACATAAATAGTATAATTTGGTTGCGAGGGCAACACTTTGATTTTCTTATGGTTTTTTCGCTTTGTCAATGAATTTAGTTTAATATAAACATTAAGTACCACTTCATAGTAAGATTCGGGGGTTGAGTTGGAGTAAGATCCTTCCACACTGACTTATTGTCTACTGTCGAGGACATCGAGGACAGTGAAAATAAAATATGTCGTACGAATGGGTTAATGTGATGTTTGAAATGAATATGCGAATGGTTACGTTTTATCATAGGCAGCGCGCTAGCACTGGCTAAGTAAAAAACGATGTGGCCACAATGTGGTTTTTTTGTTTTTTTTTCTCCATACCCGGGCACTTCGTATCGAAGGAGTTGTCGTAGAAACTTCGAAAAGGGCTCATTCGATTGGAAATTGGGGTGTTAGTGCCCTTTTTAATAGTCGAAAGTGATTGGAGGGCAACTAGCCCCCCCCACACCCCACATTCCCCCAAACACAACCAATCAAAATATTCAGATACCCATTTTGTTCAGCGTAGTTGATTTCCAGATAGAAAATATCTTTTTGAGAAGGACACTCCCCCACAACCCCGGGGCAAGGGTTTCAAGTTTTGCCCTGAGGGACTATTAAAAGGGCACTAGCCCTTTCAATTTCCAATCGAATGAGCCCTTTTTGAAGTCTCTACAAAAGCACTTTCGATAAAAACTTATATGCTCCCTGAGGAGTTTGGGGGGTTTGTCATCCTCAAGGACATTTTCAGCACTTTCAACTACGTTGAAGAAAATGCATATCTCTAAATTTTAATTGGATGTGTTTCGGGAAATGATGGGCGTGAGAGGTTAGTTGCTCTCCAATCACTGTTGACTATTAAAATGGCACTAGCCCTTTCAGTATCCAATCAAATGAGTTTTTTTTAAGTTTCTACGAAAATACTTTCTATAAAAACCTTATTTACCCCTAGGGCATAACTTACAGCCCTTGCCCCGAGGGCTGTAGGGGGAGTTTCATCCTCAAAGACACCATTTCCGGACCTCTCAACAACGTTGAACAAAATGTCCATCTCAAAATTTTTATTAGATGTGTTTGGTAAAATGGTGGGCGTGGCAGGGGAGTTATTTGCCCTCCAATCACTTTCGACTATTAAAAGGCCACTAACCCTTTGAATTTCCAAGTGAATTAGCCCTTTTTGATGTTTCTAAGAAAACACTTTCTATAAGAACCTTATATGCCCCCAGGGAATAACTTATATCCCTTGCCCTGAGGGATTTGTGGGGTTTGTCATCCTCAAAGACATAATTTCCAGAATTTTCAACTACGTTGAACAAAATACTACGTCTCAAAATTTTGATTGGATGTGTTTGGGGAAATGGTGGGCGTGAGAGGGGGGGGGTTAGTCTCTTTTCAATCACTTTTGACTATTAAAAAGGGCACTAGACCTTTCAATTTCCAATCAAATGAGCTTTTTTTGAAGTTTCTACGACAACGCTTTCCATAAAAACCTTAAAAGTTATGCCCCAGGGCATAACTTACAACCCTTTCCCTGAAGGCTGTGGGGGGGGGGAGTGTCCTTCTCAAAAATATAATTTCCAGATCTTTCAACTACGTTGAACAAAATGGCTATCTCAAAATTTGGGAAATGGTGGGCGTGAGAGAAGGGTTAGTTACCCTCCAATCACTTTCTATTATTACAAGGGCCAGTAGCCTTTTGAATGTCCAATCGAATGATTACCTTTTGAAGTTTCTACGACAACGCTATATATAAAAACCTTATATGCTCCCAGGGCATAACTTTGGGGAAATGGTGGACATGGGAGGGGGGTTTTCAGCCCTTTCAATTTCCGATTAAATGAGCCCTTTTTGAAGTTTCTACGACAAAAATTTCTGGTGGATTGCTGCTGCTATTAGTTTAAAACGAAGCCAATCATGTGGAACCTTATCGAATGCTTAGGCTAGGTCTAAAAGAATCAAATCAACAGGAAGGCCTTCGTCCAGTAACTGGGTAACCTGCTCGTAAGTGTCTAGATGGTTGGTTTCTACAGATTGTCAGGGAGGAAGCGGTGCTGCCTGTTGGAGTAGGTTCATTAGTAACAAGGTGTTGAAGAAGTGCATCATTAACAATCCTCTCAAGGACTTTTGAAACAGCAAACGTGAGGCTGATAGGTCTATAATTTTCAGCTTTGGATCAATCCCCGTTTTTAAAGATAGGTGTGATATAGGCTAATTCTCTTTGGGAGGGGACATACTTGTGATCAAGGGAATGTTGAAAAAGAATAGATAATGCTGGGGCAATTTCACGAGCAGCTTCTTTTAGCAGACGGAGATGAATATTATCGGGACGAGCACTTATTTTGATTTCCAGGCTTTTGAGTTGTTTTTCAACTATAGAAGCAGTAACTGTAATGTGACTCATTTGCTTCTCGATGTTGTACTTTAAGTTGGGGATGGGAACATTATCAGGTTTATTTGTGAAGACTGATGCAAATTGTTCATTTAGAAGATCAGCTATATTTTGGGTGCCAATGACTTTGTTTCCGTCACTTGTTGTTAAGCGTTTTATGGATCTCCGGTTGTGATCTCAGCTTGATACATAAATCCAGAATGTTTAGAGTTGAACTTACTTTGGTTGGCGAGTCTTGTCTTAAAATTACGGTACAGTTGTTTGGTGAGATTCCTTAACTTATTTTAAGCTTTGACATATTTTTCATAATGGCCTGGCTTATCCTTTTTTCTCCAATGGCGAAATTTCTTTAAGTTTCTTTAAGTTTCTTTGATATAGCGGAACAATTAGCATACTCAATTCAAACATCACATTAACCCATTCGAACAACAGATTTTATTTTCACTGTTTTCAATTCTTTAACAGTAAATAATAAGTCAGGGTGGGAGAATCTTACTCCAACTCAACCCCCGAATCTTACTATGAAGTGGTACTTGAAATTCTATAAAAAAAAACTGGTGGGTTGAGTTGGGGTGGGATCCTCCCACATAAATAGGATAATTTGGTTGCGAGGGCAACACTTTGATTTTTGTCTTTTCTTTGCTTTCTCAATGATTTTAGTTTAATATAAACTTTCAAGTACCACTTCATAGTAAGATTCGGGGGTTGAGTTGGAGTAAGATCCTTCCACACTGACTTATTGTCTACTGCTAAGCATTAAGGACAATGAAAATAAAATATTTTGTTCGAATGGGTTAGTGTGATGTTTGAAATGAGTATGCTAATGGTACCGTTTTATCATAGGCAGCGCGCTAGCGCTGCCTAAGTAAAGAACGATTTGGCCACAATGTGTTTTTTTTTTCTCCATACCTGGGCACTTCGTATCGAAGGAGTTGTCGTAGAAACTTCGAAAAGGGCTCATTCGATTGGAAAATGGGGTGGCTATTGCCCTTTTCAATAGTCAAAAGTGATTGGAGGGCAACTCGCCCCCCCCCCCGCCCATCATTACCCCAAACACATCCAATCAAAATTTTGAGACAGCCATTTTGTTCAGCGTAGTTGATTTCCAGATAGAAAATATCTTTTTGAGAAGGACACTCCCCCGCAACCCCCGGTGCAAGGGGTTTAAGTTATACCCTGAGGGACTATTAAAAATGCACTAGCCCTTTCAATTTCCAATCGAATGAGCCCTTTTTGAAGTCTCTACAAAAGCACTTTCGATAAAAACCTTATATGCTCCCTGAGGAGTTTGGGGGGTTTGTCATCCTCAAAGACATTTTCAGCACTTTCAACTGCGTTGAAGAAAATGCCTATCTAAATTTTAATTGGATGTGTTTCGGGAAATGGTGGGCGTGAGAGGTTAGTTGCTCTCCAATCACTGTTGACTATTAAAATGGCACTAGCCCTTTGAATATCCAATCAAATGAGTTTTTTTTTAAGTTTCTACAACAACACTTTCTAAAAAAACCTTATATTCCCCCGAGGAATAGCTCACAACCCTCTCGCTGGGGATTGTAGGGGGCGTTTCACCCTCAAAGATACAATTTCCGGACCTCTTAACAATGCAGAGCAAAATTTTTATTTAAAAATTTTGATCGGAAGTGTTTCTGGAAATGGTGGGTGTGTCAGAGGGGTTAGTTACCCTCCAATAACTTTCAATTATTACAAGGGCCACTAGCCTTTTGAATGTCCAATCGAATGAGTACCTTTTGAAGTTTCTACGACAACGCTATATATAAAAACCTTATATGCCCCCAGGGCATAATTTACAACCTTTGTCCAGAAAGGCTCTGGGGGGTTTATCATCCTCAAATACGTAATTGCCAGAAACTTTCAACTACGTTGAACAAGATAGCTGTTCTAAACTTTGATGTGTTTGGGGAAATGGTGGCCATGGGAGGTAGGGTTTTTAGCCCTTTCAATTTCCGATTAAATGAGCCCTTTTTGAAGTTTCTACGACAAAAATTTCTATAAAAAACCTTATATGCCCCCAGGGCATAACTTACTACCCTTGCCCTAAGGGCTCTGAGGGGGTTATCATCCTCAAAATCCTAATTTCCAGAACCATCAACTACGTTGAAAAAAATGGCTATCTAAAATTTTTGATTGGATGTGCTTGGGGAAATGGTGTGCGTGAGAGGGGGTTAGTTGCCCTTCAATCACTTTCGACTATTAAAAAGGGTTAAGTGGTTGTTAACTTCGGTAATCATATCATTTATATAAAGAAGAAACAATATGGGTGCCAAAAATGTTCCCTGGGGAACACCGCTTAGAACATTACAGGGCTGGGAGTAGGTACATGTCCTATCTGTTGTGAAGAGCATTACAGTCTGAGATCTGCCAGTAAAGAAGCTCATTGGCCAGTCTACTAATTCATGGTGGATTGCTGCTGCTATTAGTTTAAAACGAAGCGGGACCTTATCGAATGCTTAGGCTAGGTCTAAAAGAATCAAATCAAAAAGAAGGCCTTCGTCCAGTAACTGGGTAGCCTGCTCGTAAGTGTCTAGATGGTTAGTTTCTACAGATTGTCAGGGAGGAAGCGGTTCTGCCTGTTGGAGTAGGTTCATTAGTAACAAGGTGTGGAAGAAGTGCATCATTAACAATCCTCTTAAGGACTTTTGAAACAGCAAACGTGAGATTCCTTAACTTATTTTAAGCTTTGACATATTTTTCATAATGTTCATTTAAAACTGTTCTAATTCATTTAAAACTGTTTTAATGTTCATTTAATGTTCATCCTTTTTTCTCCAATGGCGTTTCTTTAAGTTTCTTTGTCGTCTTATGCCAGCTGTCATGTATGGTCTTTGGAATTTTCTACGGCATGTTAGGTAAGGTCTTTGGAATGGGGATAAAACTTTCTATTGTCTTCTGTTGCCGAGTTTCCATGAGTAGAGCCCAGAATTTCTACCACTGCACGCTGATCCCACCCTCGAGGGTCAACTCCCAGTTAATTTGCCTCAATGTGACCCTAATCGCCTCGTTAAACTTCGTAAAACCTCGGTAAACTTCTTTTTTATATGTCTGTTTCTTGCTTTGTGTCTATGGGTAGCAAATTCAATGGTGAAGTGGTCACTTTTACCAATAGGTGGGGGATAATTTATCCTTTGCATCAGTTCACTATTATTAATAAAGACTAAGTCAAATAATGTTGGTTGCTGGTGGTGGTAAAAACGTGTGAGTTGGTTGATTGCTTGGAAAGCAGAGCGATCATGAATAAAATCAATAAAGGGACTGATGGTAGATGAACTACAAGTAACTGGATTATATGGAAAACTTTCCTTCCACAAGATATTAAGAGACTTGAAGTCACCTCCTATTAGAAAATCACCTTTGAAATTTTCTTTGGCTTTGCGGAACATATTTGAGAGCGCATACTCGGTATAGATAGAGGAGGGAGGTGAGGGACTACGGTATACACATTCAATCCTGGTTTGGCGTAGGTCTTGGCCTTGGTCTGTGATATCCTACCAAGTGGTCTCCACAGATAGTGAGCTAGATTCTATGTAGAGTTCCTGGACAATATATGCTGCTTTTACATAAGCTAAGACTCCACGCTTACATTCTTTTGACGAGAGGGTAGAGATGATTTGGTAACCGGGCAATTGAATATTTGTATCTTCTAATTTACTCTTGGTATTTTTAGGGCATATTTCGGTAATTAGAACCAGGTTATAATCTTTACCATAAATTAGACTTTTTAATTCATTTATTTTGTTAGTAATTTGATCTATGTTTGCTAATAGAAAGCAGAAGTCTGAAATTACTTTTGAGCAGCCATTGATATCTGGTCCTTGTTCCTCATGTTCTGTATGCGTAGAATCAGTAGATTGGCAGAGAGAATCGTCATTGATGCTGGACAGGCTAAAAAAAGTGTATGGTATGGTACACATTTCAAACAAGGATAATAGAGTAGAACATGGAGACATATAAACACTTTTATCATCATCATAACTATTAACACTATTTACAACATATGGCAGCTTTACATTTGTATGGGTGGTGGGGTGCACATTTCTGCAGCACCCAGATCTCTTTTTTTGGAACTATTTTCCCATTACGAATAGCGAGGTAATTTTCTCCAGCGGTAATTCCGGTTTTCAGCTCTTCAGCAAGTGTCTTATGTCTAGTTCTGTCTTCTCTTGACAAGTCGCTATAAAACCGGATGTCTGACTTTTGCTGGGAAGATATTTTAATAATGGTATGTTTAATCAAAATTGTAGGCACATTGAAAAGTAGAGGGGGAGGTTTTTGAACTGATTCACTGGCAATAGTTTGCTTAGGGCGTAGACATTTTAAGCTGGAGATAGGAACAGATGGTGGGCCACACTGGGGGTATTGGCTAAAACTAATAAAATTAAACTGAATATTTGATATATAACGATATCTATTGCTGAAAGCTCATCCGCTAAAGATTTATTTCACTGCAATTTTCATTTTATTTTTAATGTTCTAAGTTGTAACAAGTAAAAATGAAAATATTTGTAATATAATTCGTTTCGATAAAGCGCCAAATACGCAGTAGACTTTATGCTTTCGCTGTTAGCCCATGCAACGATAAAGATAGCTGTGGTGCCTGTAGTATTGGCCTTAATGATGCTGCAAGGCAATTAATTGTGATAAGTGTTGATGATGGCTGTGTGCAATCTGTTTTAAGCTAAGTGCTGAACAATATGATCTACTTTCAGGTTCAGGTTTTCAGGTTCATACATTTTTATTAACAAAAAAACAACTCAATGTGACAACAAGTCGCACTAAAGCAAGAAGATGCTTGAAAAAGCGACCGGTTGGATATCATGCATGCCAAATCATCAAACCAACTTAATAAAATGACGTCAAAAATAGGTTTTCAATAGTTGTGTATTCTATGTAAAGTCAACCTAACTGAAACCCAAGCTAATTCAGTTGCCGCTACTGCAGATGATGTAGCCAAAATTGTTACGAACGTAAGTTCGTGCTTACAAATGAGTCTATCCTAGCAAATGAGCACACTATCTGAAGGACTGAACAGCAACATAGAACAAATTAAACCAAAGTTGATACTATTCAGCTTGCAGTGGAATAAGACGACAAAGAAACTTAAATAAACACCATTGGAGAAAAAAGAATAAGCCAGGCCATTATGAAAAATATGTCAAAGCTTAAAATAAGTTAAGGAATCTCACCAGACAACTGTACCGTAAATTTAAGACAAGACTCGCCAACCAAAGTAAGTTCAACCGTAAAAATTCTGGAATTATGTATCAAGCAGAGATCACAACCGGAGATCCATAAACGCTTAACAACAAGCGACGGAAACGAAGTCATTGGCACCCAAAATATAGCTGATCTTCTAAATCAACAATTTGCATCAGTCTTCACAAATAAACCTGATAATGTTCCCATTCCCAACTTAAAGTACAACATCGAGAAGCAAACGATTCACATTACAGTTACTGCTTCTATAGTTGAAAAACAACTCTATAGCCTGGAAATCAACAAAAGTGCCCGTCTCGTTAATATTCATCTCCGTCTGCTAAAAGAAGCTGCTCGTGAAATTGCCCTTGCACTATCTACACTTTTTCAACATTCGCTTGATCATAAGTATGTCCCCTCCCAATGGAAACTAGCCTATATCACACCTGTCTTTAAAAAGGGGGATAGATCCAAAGCTGAAAATTATAGACCTATCAGCCTCAGGTCTGCTATTGCAAAAGTCCTTGAGAGAATTGTTAATGATGCACTTCTTCAACACCTTCTTACTAATGAACCTACTCCAACAGGCAGCACCGCTTCCTCCCAGACAATGTGTAGAAACTAACCATCTAGACACTTACGAGCAGGTTGCCCAGCTACTGGACGAAGGCCTTCCCTTTGATTTGATTCTTTTAGACCTAGCCAAAGCATTGGATAAGGTCCCACATGATCGGCTCCGTTTTAAACTAATAGCAATTTCCTATTATAAATCAATTTCCAATCGAATGAGCCCTTTTTGAAGTCTCTACAAAAGCACTTTCGATAAAATCCTTATATGCTCCCTGAGGAGTTTGGGGGGTTTGTCATCCTCAAAGACATTTTCAACACTTTCAACTGCGTTGAAGAAAATGCCTATCTCTAAATTTTAATTGGATGTGTTTCGGGAAATGGTGGGCGTGAGAGGTTAGTTGCTCTCCAATCACCGTTGACTGTTAAAATGGCACTAGCCCTTTCAGTTTCCAATCAAATGATTTTTTCAAAGTTTCTATGGCAAGACTTTCTTTAAAAACCTTATATGCCCTGTAGGGTATAACTTACAGCCCTTGCCCTGAGGGCTCTAGGGGGAGTTTCATCCTCAAAGACACAATTTCCAGACCTCTCAAAAACGTTGAACAAAATGTCTATCTCAAAATTTTTATTAGATGTGTTTGGGAAAATGGTGGGCATGGCAGGGGAGTTATTTGCCCTCCAATCAGTTTCGACTATTAAAAAGGCCACTAGCCCTTTGAATTTCCAATTGAATTAGCCCTTTTTGAAGTTTCTAAGAAAACACTTTCTATAAGAACCTTATATGCCCCAGGGAATAACTTATAACCCTTGCCCGGAGGGATTTGTCGGTTTTGTCATCCTCAAAGATATTATTTCCAGAATTTTCAACTACGTTGAACAAAATATTTGTCTCAAAATTTTTATTGGATATGTTTGGGGAAATGGTGGGCGTGAGAGGGGGAGGGGTTAGTCTCTATCTAAAAATTTTGATTGGATGTGTTTGGGGAAATGGTGGGTGTGAGAGGGGGTTAGTTGCCCTTCAATCACTTTCGACTATTAAAAGGGTTAAGTTGTTGTTGACTTCGGTAATCATATCATTTATATAAAGAAGAAACAATATGGGTCCCAAAAATGTTACCTGGAGAACACCGCTTAGAACATTACAGGGCTGGGAGAAGGTACATTTGCTATCTGTTGTGAAGAGCCTTACAGTCAGAGATCTGCCCATTAAGAATCCCATTAGCCAGTCTACTAATTCATGGTGGATTGCTGCTGCTATTAGTTTAAAACGAAGCCGAGCATGTGGGACCTTATCGAATGCTTCCCATTCCCAACTTAAAGTACAACATTATAAATCAATTTCCAATCGAATGAGCCCTTTTTGAAGTCTCTACGAAAGCACTTTCGATAAAAACTGTATATGCTCCCTGAGGAGTTTGGGGGGTTTGTCATCCTCAAAGACATTTTCAACACTTTCAACTGCGTTGAAGAAAATGCCTATCTCTAAATTCTAATTGAACGTGTTTCGGGAAATGGTGGGCATGAGAGGTTAGTTGCTCTCCAATCACCGTTGACTGTTAAAATGGCACTAGCCCTTTCAGTTTCCAATCAAATGATTTTTTTTAAGTTTCTACAACAACACTTTCTATAAAAACCTTATATGCCCGTAGGGCATAACTTACAGCCCTTGCCCTGAGGGCTGTAGGGGGAGTTTCATCCTCAAAGACACAATTTCCGGACCTCTCAACAACGTTGAACAAAATGTCTATCTCAAAATTTTTATTAGATGTGTTTGGGGAAATGGTGGTTGTGACAGGGCAGTTATTTGCCCTCCAATCACTGACGACTATTAAAAAGGCCACTAGCCCTTTGAATTTCCAATTAGCCCTTTTTGAAGTTTCTAAGAAAATACTTTCTATAAGAACCTTATATGCCCCAGGGAATAGCTTATAACCCTTGCCCTGAGGGATTTGTGGGGTTTGTCATCCTCAAAGATATTATTTCCAGAATTTTCAACTACGTTGAACAAAATATTTGTCTCAAAATTTTTATTGGATATGTTTGGGGAAATGGTGGGCGTGAGAGGGGGAGGGGTTAGTCTCTATCTCAAAATTTTGATTGGATGTGTTTGGGGAAATGGTGGGCGTGAGAGGGGGTTATTTGCCCTTCAATAACTTTTGACTATTAAAAAGGGTTAAGTGGTGGTTGACTTTGGTAATCATATAATTTATATTAAGAAGAAACAATATGGGTCCCAAAACTGTTCCCTGGGGAACACCGCTTAGAACATTACAGGGCTGGGAGTAGGTACATTTGCTATCTGTTGTGAAGAGCCTTACAGTCTGAGATCTGCCCATCAAGAAGCCCATTAGCCAGTCTACTAATTCAAGGTGGATTGCTGCTGCTATTAGTTTAAAACGAAGCCGATCATGTGGGACCTTATCGAATGCTTTGGCTAGGTCTAAAAGAGTCAAATCAACAGGAAGGCCTTCGTCCAGTAGCTGGGTAACCTGCTCGTAAGTGTCTAGATGGTTAGTTTCTACAGATTGTCAGGGAGGAAGTGGGGCTGCCTGTTGGAGTAGGTTCATTAGTAACAAGGTGTTGAAGAAGGGCATCATTAACAATCCTCTCAAGGACTTTTGAAACAGCAAACGTGAGGCTGATAGGTCTATAATTTTCATCTTTGGATCAATCCCCGTTTTTAAAGATAGGTGTGATATAGGCTAGTTCTCATTGGGAGGGGAAATACTTATGATCAAGGGAATGTTGAAAAAGTATAGATAGTGCTGAGGCAATTTCACGAGCAGCTTCTTTTAGCAGACGGAGATGAATATTATCGGAACGAGCACTTTTGTTGAGTTCCATGCTTTTGAGTTGTTTTTCAACTATAGAAGCAGTAACTGTAATGTGACTCATTTGCTTCTCGATGTTGTACTTTAAGTTGGGGATGGGAACATTATCAGGTTTATTTGTGAAGACTGATGCAAATCGTTCATTTAGAAGATCAGCTATATTTTGGGTGCCAATGACTTCGTTTCCGTCACTTGTTGTTAAGCGTTTTATGGATCTCCGGTTGTGATCTCAGCTTGATACATAATTCCAGAATTTTTAGTGTTGAACTTACTTTGGTTGGCGAGTCTTGTCTTAAAATTACGGTACAGTTGTTTGGTGAGATTCCTTAACTTATTTTAAGCTTTGACATATTTTTCATAATGGCCTCGAGGGTCAACTCCCAGTTAATTTGCCTCAATGTGACCCTAATCACCTCGTAGTCGGTAAACTTTTTTTTTATGTCTGTTTCTTACTTTGTGTCTATGGGTAACTAATTCAATGGTTAATTGGTCACTTTTACCAATAGGTGGGGGATAGTTAATCCTTTTAATCAGAGCGATCATGAATACAATCAATAAAGGGACTGCTGATGGATGAACTACAAGTAACTGGATTATATGGAAAACTTTCCTTCCACAAGATATTAGGAAACTTGAAGTCACCTCCTATTAGAAAATCACCTTTGAAATTTTCTTTGGCTTTGCGGAACATATTTGAGAGCGCATACTCGGTATCGATAGAGGAGGGAGCTGAGGGACTACGGTATACACATTCAATCCTGGCTTAGCGTAGGTCTTGGCCTTGAAACTTGAAGTCACCTCCTATTAGAAAATCACCTATTAGAAATTTTCTATGGCTTTGCGGAACATATTTGAGAGCGCATACTCGGTATCGATGGAGGAGGGAGCTGAGGGACTACGTGATAAGACACCTCAACCCTTATTAAGGAACTGAACGAAGTAGTCGTACTAGGATTGAAGGAAAAAGTAAATTTAAAGTGAAAAAAAAGAAAAAATTTTGGAAGAATTACCTGAATTCTCCTAATTCTAGTTTTTTCGGTAGACTGAGCTTTGTTTGGAAAAAGCCAATGATCAAATGAGCCACCAAAACGAAGATTCTTGGAGGAATATGTACTTTACTAAAAAAAAATCAAATGAATTTACTGAAAACAAATCTGCATTGTCAGTTTAATATACATATGCTGATATTTCCTTAAAATCGTAATTAATTTTTGATTTAGAAAAGTGAAAACAGTTAAAAGAATTTTTTTCAGTAAAGTGCAAATTATATTCTGGCTTTTAGAAAGCTCGGGGTTTAGAACCCTACTCATATTAATTTCTGCTCGTTTTGAGTTTGACTCTTATTTATTTTAATTTCTGTTTGTTTTGGGTTTCATTTATTAATTGATGCTGATTTGTGGTAGTTGTATTCTTGGTAGATTATTTAATTCTATTTTTGTTCATTTTGAATTCTTTACTTTTTTTAAAGAACTTGTTTTGTTGAAAAAGTTTAAAAAGTTTAGATGCCCTCCGATCACTTTGACTCTTAGGAAGAACACTAGAGCGTCTGATTACCAATCCAATGAGCCCTCTCCGATATTTATATGACCATGTCTTCTGTAAATGCCTTATATGTCTCCAGGGCATAGCTTACAATCCTTATCCTGAGGGTTGTTTTTTTTTTTATCCTCAAAGACATAATTTCCAGACCGTCCTGATACGCTGAACAAAATGGCTATCTTAAAATATTGATTGGAAGCGCTTGGGGAAATTATGAGCATGGGGGGCATTTGTACTCCGATCAATTTCTATTATCGAAAATGATCCCTATTGTCTCAAATTCTAATTGAAAAAGGCCATTTTAGAAGCTTCTGAGACAAAAATACCTGCGAGAAAGTTATGTGATCTAAGGGCATAATTTGCTATCTTATTCTTGAGAGTTATAGGGGAAGGATTGTCATCCTCTAAGACATAATTTTCAGACCTTCCAACTACTTTGAACAAAATGGCCATATCAAAATGTTGATTGGAAATGTTTGGGAAAATGTTGGGCGTGGGGGGGGGATTCTCCCTCCGAATACTTTCGACTATTAAAAAGGGTAATAGCCCTTTCAATTTCCAATCGAATGAGCCCTTTTTGAAATTTCTATGACAACGCTTTCTATAAAACATTATATGTCCACAGGCATAACTTACAACCTTAGCCCTGATGGCTGTGGGGATTATCATCCTCAAAGACCTAATTTCCAGAACTTTCAACTACGTTCAACAAAATGGCTATCTCAAAATTTTTATTGGATGTGTTTGGGGAACTGATGGGCGTGAGAGGGGGTTAGCTACCCTCCAATCACTTTCGACTATTAAAAAGGGCACTAGCCCTCTCAATTTCCAATGGAATGAGCTCCTTTTTAAGTTTTGACGAAAATACTATCCATAAAAACTTCATATACCCCAAAGGCATAACTAACAACCCTTGCCCTGGGGGTTCTGGGGTGTTTGTCATCCTCAAATACAGGATTCTCAGAACTTTCAGCAACGTTGCACAAAATGGCTATCTCAAAACTTTGATTGGATGTGTTTGGGGAAATGGTGGGCGTGAGAGGGGGGTTAGTTGCCCTCCAATCACTTTTGACTATTAAAAAGGGCACTAGCCCTTTCAATTTCCAATTGAATGAACTCTTTTTGAAGTTTTTACAACATCACTATCAATAAAGACCTTATATGCTCCCCCCAGGGCATAACTTATAACCATTGCCCTGAAGACTTTGCGGGGGGTGTCCTGCTCAAAGATATAATTTTCAGAATTTTCAACAGCATTAAACAAAATGACTATCTCAAAATTTTGATTGGATGTGTTTGGGGAAATGATGGGCGTGGAAGGGGTGTTAGTTGCCTTTTCAATCACTTTCAACTATCAAAAAGGGCGCAGCCGTTTCAATTTACAATCGCATGAGCCCCTTTGGAACTTTCTACGACAAAGATTTCTTTGAAAACCTTATATGCCCCCAGGGCATAACTTGCAACCCTAGCCCTGATGGCTGTGGGGGGGGGCGGGGTGTTGTCATCCTCAAAGAGCTGATTTACAGAACTTTCAACTACGTTGAACATGGCTATCTCAAAATTTTGATTAGATGTGTCTGGGGAAAAGGTTGGCCATGAGAGGGGTGTTAGTTGCCTTCCAATCACTTTCGACTATTAAAAAGGGCACTGGCCCTTTGAATTTCCAATTGAATGAGCCGTTTTTTTAAGTTTCTACGACAAAGCTTTCTATAAAAACCTTATATGCCCCATGGTATAGCTTACAACCCTTGCCCTGAGGGTTGTGGGGGGAGTGTTCTCTTTAAAAACATAGTTTCTATGTGGAAATCAACATAGTTTCTATGTGGAAATTATTGGATGTGTTTGTGGAAATGGTGGGCGTGGAAGGGGTGTTAGTTGCGTTCCAATCACTTTCGACTATTAAAAAGGGCACGAACCATTTCAATTTCCAATCGAGTGAGCCCTTTTTTCAAGTTTCACCAGATGGCTGCATTGACCATGAAGTTGTTGCCCGCGCGGCCAAGGCCTCTGCTGTCTTTGGTAGACCGGGCTATGTTTGGAAGATGTCAATGATCAAACGACCCACCAAAATGAAGATCCTTGGAAGGTCAGTCTATTCGATCCTGATGTACGGAGCTGAAACTTGGTCTGCAACTGCAACTGTTGAGCACCGTATAACAATCTAAATGGCTTCGGACAATCGAGGAAATCTGATGGACAGACTTTTACAGCAATGACTGCCTACGTAAAATGATTTTCCAGTCACCCTTGTCGCATTGAGCTATTTAGAACAAAATAGCTGTATAAACTTTTTGATCGGGTTCATTTGAGGGAAAACGGTGTAAGGGGAGGGTGCTGGTAACTGTCTAATAATTTTGTCTCTTAAAAAGGAAAGATATATTTTAATTTAAATTTGATAAAGTTAAATTCTATAAAAGTTTGTCATAGGTAATATTTTGATTTAAATAAATCCTATTTCTACTTCATATTAAATCAAAGATGAAGAGCACCCAAAGTCTAATGCCGACAATTCTAATTCTACTTTGCCACTGGGAACCAAATTGAGATGGTTGACTATTTCACCTCACTTGGTTCTATCATATCATCAGACGGTTGCATCGACCATGAAGTTGTTGCCCACGTGGCTAAGGCCTCTCCTATCTTCGGTAAACTAAGCCATGTTTGGATCAAGCCAATGAATAAACGAGTCACCAAAATGAAGATCCTTGGAGGGTCATTCTAATCGATCCTGCTGTACAGAGCTGAAACTTAGCCTGCAAATGCAGCTGTCCAGAGCCGTCTCGACACTCTTCAATCTAAATGGCTTCGGGCAATCAAGGGAATCCGATGGACAGACTTTTTCAGCAATGAAAGTCTACAAAAATGACTTCCCAGTTACTCTTGTCGCACCTGGTTGCTGAGCGGACATTGCGCTGGTTCAGACATCTCTTGCGAATGCCTGCCGACACTCCGGCTCAGATTCTTCACGACTTTGAGCCAATCTTTAATGGCTGGAAACGCTCAATAGAAAGACCTAAGTTTCGATTGAATGATAGTCTAGGGAAATTCCAAGACCAGGCTGGAATTTTGCTGTCAGATGCAGATGCCTTTTCTGCTGACCATTCCAAGTGGGGAAGGCTGATGACGCTCTAAACGCCACTCCGGCTTTGGGATTAAATAAGTATATAGGGGATAACTATACTGAAGCAGTATATAGAGCTATGACCCACACACACATATAAATTTGTGCTGCTATTGGGAGGATATGAGGGGGTTGGGTCTGATGCCAGGGGGTGAACAGGGCTGGCTGTGCACAACGTCCACGGGGTGGCCCTGTTTTATCAAATCTTAGTGCACCCTAGCAGCGCAACCAGGAGACCCAAATTCAAACTTGCCTTTTTTTCTTAATAAGAGCCTTATATATTATTAATAGAAAACCTGCATGAGTGACAGCTCTTGCCTAGGTGTTGTTAGGGATTTGTCAACCCCCGAGCTACTGGTATTTGACTTTCGGGCTATTTGGAACAAAATAGCTATCTCAAAATTTTGATCGGGTCCATTTGAGGGGGAAAGGTATAAGGTGAGGGCCTGGTTGCTCTCTGATAACTTTTGACTCTTAATAGGGAAAGAGACCTTTCAATCTAAATACAATAAAGTTCAATTCTATGAAGTTTCCTCTTAGGTTATATTTTAATTTAAATGAATCCTATTTCTACTTCATATTAAAACAAATATGTTGTACAGCCAAAGTGTGACGCCGACAATTCTAATTACTTGGTCACAGGGAACCAAATCGGCTTGCGTATGGTTATAAGCTATCTAAGTTCGTTTAATTTATCGTTACTTATTCTTTCAGGTCATATAATGATGGCTGCGGAGCCATAGATTACCACTGAGGCAGCCGCATACAAAATCATGGGATTGGTGGAAGTTGGAGGTATCACGAAAAAGGTTGCCCTGGGAAAACTTGAATCAATGGGTTGGATGTATAATTTTTAACAAGAAATGTCTTAAAATGTCTTAGGAATAAATGAAGGGGGTCAGAGGGTGCCGCAGAGCAGTAATAGTGAGGTACTGTGGCGTGAATTGCTTGGAGTATCGCTCTCTAGCAATGAAATTCAGAGTTCCCGCTGTTAAAAAAAAAACAAAAAACAGTGTTTAATTTAGATTCACAAGCTTATTTTTGGAGGGAAAGGGTTGAAAATGTCCTATGGGATGACGAATGGGGGGATGCCACGTGGATAATGGAGGGGCAGGTGTGTAATGTTTTGAGAGTGTGGGGGTGTTTTATGAAGCATCATGATAAGGTAGGCTTGCAAAAACTTGAATCAAAGGGTCGAAGCATAATTTTTAACAAGAAATGTCTGAAAATGTCTTAGGAATGATGATGTAATGTCAGAGGGTGCCGCAGAACAGTAATAGTGTAGTTCTGTGGCGCAAATTGCTTGGAGTATCACGCTCTAGCAATGAAATGCCGAGTTCCCGCTGTTCAAAAAAAAAGTTCAATTTTGATTCACAAGCTTATTTTTGGAGGGAAAGGGTTGAAAATGTCCCAGGGGTGATGAATAAGGGTTGACACGTGGATGACGGAGGGGCAGGTGTGTAAAACTTTGATGGTGGGGGAGGGGTGTTTTGTGGAGCATCATGATAGGGTTGGCCTGCGAAAACTTGAATCAATGGGCTGAAGCATAATTTTTAACAGAAAATGTCTGAAAACTGTATTAGAAATGATGATGTTAGGTCAGAGGGTGCTGCAGAGCTCTAATAGTGTGGTAGTGTGGCGTGAATTGCTTGGAATATCACGCTCTAGCAATGAAATACAGAGTTCTCGCTGTTCAAATAAAAAAAAAAACAGTGTTTAATTTAGATTCACAAGCTTATTTTCAGACGGAAAGGGTTGAAAATGTTCTAAGGGTGATGAGTGGGGGATGCCACGTCGACGACGGAGGAGCAGGTGTGTAAAGCTGTGATGGTGTGGGGTTGTTTTGTGGAGCATCATGACAGGGCTGGCTTGCGAAAACTTGAATCAATGGGTTGAAGCATAGTTTTTAACAAGAAATATATGATAAATATCTTAGGAATGATGAAAGGGGTGTCAAGGTGATGAATAGGGGATGCCACGTGGATGATGGAGGGGTAAATCTGTAAATCTGTGATGGTGTAGGGGTGTTTTGGGGAGCATCATGATAGAGCTGGCTTGATAAAACTTGAATCAATGGATTGAAGCATAATTTTTAACAAGAAATGTCTGAAAAATCTATTAGGAATGATGAAGGGCTGTCAAAGGGTGCCGCAGAGCAGTAATAGTGTGGTAGTGTGGCGTGAATTGCTTGGAGTATCACGCTCTAGCAACGAAATGCCGACTTCCCGCTGTTCAAATAAAAAAAAGTGTTTAATTTGGATTCACACGCTTATTTTCGGAGGGAAAGGGTATTTCCGCCACGCTGGCGGATCGACCGAACGCTGCCACCGAGAGGCCCGGCCGACTGCCACCGCGAGGCCCAGCTGACTGCCGCCGAGAGGCCCGGCTGACCACCACCGAAGTGTCACTACGCCGATGGCGCGCCGCAGGTGCGTCGCCACCGGCAGAGGCGGCGGCGTTCGGCTGACTTTAAATTAATTTTGCGGCAATTCTTTATTGCCTCAACCGCAAAGTCGGAGCTTTTCTTTCTCGTGTGGTTTAGTATTTCGATTTTCCTGATTAGAAATCAAGCAGGGCTTGCACTATCCCCGAATTTTTGGGTATTTCCTCGAAAATCTATGCGTCACCCCGAAAAATTTTGGTTCCCATAATCCCCAAAAATCACGCAATCACGGTACCACCCCTAGCGATTTATCACCAGTGACTTTCCCTGCCAAATATTACTTTGCATACCATAATTCTTCACTAGTCTCTTCTTCGTTAATTTTCGACTCTGTTGTTACTTTGTATGAAAACCAGTCAGATGCAATATGCAATTGCAAATATTGCAATATACACAATTCTTCATATGTTGACAAAAAAGTATCTTATTTATGAAATGAGATTAAATCAATTCGAATGCAGCTTCCCAATCGGCACTTTTTACATCATTTGCAGTAGAGAATTTTATTTTTAAGTTGAATGTAATTATATAATGTATTCACAACTATACAGATTCAGCCTTCAGTTGGATTTTGAAATTGAAAGCCGACAGATTGTTTCTATAGATGAATTGTAAGTTTGCAGATTTTTTGTTTCTTTCGCTGTTTTTAAATAAGATTTTCTTAATGTTTAATACTCAATTGTTGAGTATTATACCCCCCCCCCAAGAAAACCTTCTATTGAGACAAAATTTAGCTATAGACTAAGCTATTCACAAGGTTGGGGAATTAAAGATTGAAACAGAAGTTACCACAGAAATATGATTCCAAAGTTTTTTTTTTAAATCATTGCATATAGGGAGGGGGGATAGGGGGCTATCAATTAAATGATAATACCTTTTTTTTATTGAAAGCAGGGATGGCAAAAAGATAATTATTTTTTTCATTTACAGTGGAGACGGAAGAAAATGATATCAAATTCCCTGGGAAACCATTGAAATATTTTTATAGACCCAGGGCCCCCGATTGGGACTTGTTCATTGTCATGGGTATTTTTCGATTTCTCATAGGCTAATGGCCTAATTTGCCTTTTGTTCGTGCTCCCTTTTAATTAGATTCTTTGGATCTTATTGAATGCCACGACGAATCTATGACTCAATTTTCCAATAATTTGAGGTATATCTGAATAATTTCGACATTTGTGTTGTTGTCTTTGTACCCCTTTACTCATTCCCTCAATTTTTTTTCAAGGAACACTAAGCTGTTTAACGTTATTTTGCGTGTTTGTTTGAACCATATAGTGACCTAGTTAATTATTAAATAAATCGTTTTTTTAATGTTAAGCTGAGACGGTATCCAATCAAGGTGATATCCAGAGGGGGGGGGGGTAGGGAGGTATTACATTTAAATGATAATATATCGAAATTTTTTTTATTGCAAGCAGGGATGCCAAAAAGTTAATTTTTTTTAAATTTAAATCAGAGATGGCATCCTATCAATGTGGTATCCAGAGGCGGGGTAGGGAGCTATCATATTTAAATGGTAATACCTCGATTTTTTTTTGAAAGCAGGGATGCCAATAAGTTAATTATTTTTTTTATTTAAAGCATAAATAGTATTACGATGGTGTACAGAGGGGGGGGGGCATAGGGAGGTATTATATTTAAGTGATAGTACCTTGATTTTTTTTTATTGAAAGTAGGGATGCCAAAAAGTTGACAAAAATTAACAATATTTTTGTGAGTTATACTTGATACAGCACTTGTATAGTTTTATCGTCCAAAGGGAAAGGGACAAATGCGTCGAACTCGTTTTTTTCTTATTCATGAAACGAGTTTACTTTGAAAACATTCATTCATAAGCACCAGACAGATTCACACTAAAACGAATTGGTGTGACGGAAGCGATATCGACATCCCCACCTAACGTTGCGCTCGAGTGACAATGGCGCCCTTGGTCCAGTGCCCAAATTACATTAAAAGGCCAGGTCATAATAAAAGTGTTCAATTTGGGAGGTTCAATGAGGAGTCTTTGACAGTCTTATGACATCTGCTTTGAAGAAAAGCAAAAAAGGCTAAATACCCTTAAGTACGCTTGAAAGCTATTTTAAAAAGAAACTCTTTGGAGATATCCATGGATATGACCATAGCAGAAGCTTTGAGCCTGGGTGGGGATCAAAGAGGAGTCTTTGAGTATTTTGACCACAGGTGACTTATTGTTGCGACTTTGTTAAATTTGGTAATTTTTGTGAGCATTTGGAAATCAAACCTTAATCTCAATAACTGATTCTAAGCCTCCTAACATTTTGCTTGGATTAAAAGTGAAGAACTAGGAAGAAAATCTTAACATCTTCCTGGAACTACTTCAGTCTGCATATTATTTCATTTAATTACGTTTAAAACGAATGAGCTTTTCAGTTTTTACCTAAGAAAATAGCTGGCACTTCATTTTTCTTCATACCGAACAAACCATTAAGTGTTTTTTATTTAAATGCAATTGAAGTGTTCTCATGTGAAGTGTTCATCATGTATCTTTCAATTTGATAAATTTACTCCTTTTAGATGCAGTTTATAATTTAGCTATTTTTTTATATTTTAGCTGGTATTTTTGAGTTTATAATTTGGAATGAATCCCCAAAAGAAAAAATGAATAATATCCAAAAGAGCAGCCAAAAGCAATAAAAAAAAGCAGCATAACTGACGAATTTTGTGATACGGTATTTGAAGTTTCGTATACAGTAAAGCTCGATGAAAAAACTACTAATTTTGATAATTATTTATGTTAAGAATACATAGCTAATAGATACTTCAACTATTATGCAAGGGTTCTGAAACGCCACAGCCATTTCGTTTCAACCAGATTTCTACTTCTCCTGATGATTAACGAAGAAGAACATTTTCCAGCCAGCGACTTGTGAAGTTTCCAACTCATGAATAGGCTCGAATGTGTTGTAAATTTAAGCTGTGATTTGAGATAGACTGATGAAAACATTCATATTTACGGTCAACATTGATCGAGCCGGCGGCGCGCCGCCGACGCTGTTTTTGGCCCCGTCGCCGCCGGTCTTCCCTCGGCGCGGTGCCGGGGTCTAACTAGGGCTGATGAGGGAGGGAGGCACTTGGATGGCAGGGGACAGGCGTGTAATGACATGGTGGTATGAGATGTTTTGTAGAGCATCATGAAAGGCTTGGCTCGTGAAAACTTGATCAATGGTTTGAAGCATAATTTTTAACAAGAAATGTCTGAAAAATGTCTTAGGAATGATGAAGGGGGTGTCAGAGGGTGCCGCAGAGTATTAATAGGGTGGCAGTGTGGCGTGAATTGCATGGAGTAGCATTTTCTATACCTTCAAAGTTAAGGTGAAGGCGTTAAAAGAATTTTCCCGTGGTGGGAGGAGGGGACTGAAAATCTAACATGCACTCTAGGAAATGATGCATTTTAATTAAAAAAGCTCTTAATATTCCTTAAATTAAGCTCAAATAGCAAACCCACCCTCTGAAAATGATTACTAGGGGGGTGGGGGCAGCCGTATATTGTCGCGGTGGCGTGAAATATTCATAGTCATGACTCAAAGATATGTGGTATTTTCGTTAAATGCTCTTAATGGGGGTTAAAATTAGCTCTAATGACAACCTTGCCCCTCTGGAAATTCTTGCGAGGACCCCCATACCTTTCTTTTAATTTACGCATTTTTTTTTTTATATTTCATCCTATGTCAGGTTTTTTCACGTTTTTTTTTCCCATTTGCATAGTCTTGCATAGTCATAAACGCTGTACTTTCAGAATTTCTCTATTACTCATTTGCCTTGCAAGCGGTAACTCAAAATAGTTATAACTCTTCTAAAAAAAAAAAAAAAAAAAAAAAAAAAAGCGAATACACAGTTTGACGATTACTTCGCATACATAGAACTTATTTTCAGAATTTCTCTAATTACACATTTGCTTTGGAAATAATAATTTCTAGAAACAGTTTTTCCCCTCTGTACCTCAAATATTGCAGGTGTAGGAAACGCATAATCGTTATTCTAGTAAGCGAAACATGGCGATTTTTATTGCATGGTAATGGCTATTTCTAGAATATATTAGCCAGAACAAAATATTGGAAATAGCCTGTTGGACCTGGCGTCTGGGGCGTTGTTCTATTGAATGGAAATTGATCTCTGGAGTCCTAACGAGGACAAAAGTCATTAGAATAAAATGATTCTTTGAGAAATGCACTGAAAAAAAGAAGAAAAAAAACGCCTTGAAAGAAAACAAACGCCTTGAGATGTCTTGAAGCGTCTTGAAATGTCTTAATAAAAATTCCTCTGCCTGGCGCTGTCATTATGTAACATGTATGTTGTCAATACGTAAGATGTGTGCTGTCATTACATAATACCCACGTGTGTGCCGTGCTCAGTTATAAGTGGGGATTTCCCTAAGGTCCTGAAGCAAGGTTACACATGATTGCGTCATTGATGTTACACCTGACCCTTTAAAATGCGAGGGCGTGTCGTGTGACGTAAGACCAGCTGGCCGGTTGTATAGGGGTACCTGACTGTTTAAAATCCATGGGGTGCGCATGATGCCAACATTTGGGTGAACTGACAACGTATGGCTACTAAAACTAGTCTTGTAATTATATGGGGTGTAAGTCTTTATTGAAAGACTGTTATGTAAGTTTTTTCTATTGAAGTTTTACATAAAATAAAGAATAAGAATCGTGTTTACCTATTTACCTGACCAAGCGTGTTCACCTAACGAGCAAAGAATAACATGAGTAGGGCTGATAACCCTTATGCGTTCTCAAGACCAGAAAATAATTTGCACTTAACTGAAAAAGAAATAAAACAAATGACCGTTGATTGTCGGTTTAATATACATATACTAATATTTATTCCTTAAAGCTTTAATAATCTTTTATTTATTAAAGTAAAAAAGTATTTTTCATAGAATTAGTCTTTTTCATAGAATTTTAAGTAAAGAGTAATGTGAGCAGAATGTATTATTTTTTTTTAGACCCGGGCAATTCGTATAGAAAAAATTGTCATAGAAACTTCAAAAACAGCTCATTCGATTGGAAATTCAGAGGGTTAGTTCCCTTTTTAATAGTAAAAATTATGCCCCAAACACATCCAATAAATTATGAGATAGCCATTTTGTTCAGCTTAGTTAAAAGTTCGGAAAATTATGTCTTAAGGGATGTCCCCCCCCCCCCCCATCTGATAGAGCCTTCAGGGAAAAAGTTGTAAACTATGCTCTGGGGGCATATAAGGTTTTTATAGAAATAGTGGTCTTATAAACCTCGGAGGGAGCTCATTGGATTGGTAATCAGAATTTCTAAGGCCATTTTTAACAGTCGAAAGTGATTGGAGGGCAACCATCCTCTCCGCCACACCAGTAATTTCCCCAAGCACATCAAATCAAAATTTTGAGATGGTCATTTTATTCAACGTAGTTGAAAGGCCCAGAAATTATTTCTTTGAGGATGACAACCCTCATAGCCCTTAGGGCAAGGGTTATAAGTCACGCCCTGCGGGCATATAAAGTTTATATAGAAAGGGTGGTCGTATAAATTCCTGAAGGGCTCAGTGGATTTGTAATCAGAAGCTATAGTGCTCTTTATAAGAGTCAAAGTGATCGAAGGACAGATACCCTCCCCCCCGCTCCCCCCATACACACGTCGTATTTTCCCGAAATGCATTTGATAGAAATTTTACGATCGTCATAGAAACTTCAAAAAGGGCTCATTCGACTGGAAATTAAAAGGGCTAGTGCCTTCTTTAATAGTCCAAAGTGATTGGAGGGCAGCCAGCCCTCCCCCCACGCCCATCATTACCCCAAACACTTCCAATCCAAATTTTGAGATAGCTATTTTGTTTGACGTAGTCTAAAGGTCTGGATATTATGTCTTTGAGAATGACAGCCCCCCGCAGCCTTCAGGACAAGGGTTTTAAGTTATACTCTGAGGGCATATAAGGTTTTTTATGGAAAGTGTGGTCGTATAAACTTCGGAAGGGGCTTATTGGATTGGAAATAGGAAGTTTAACTGCCCTTTTTAAGAGTCAAAATGATGGGAGGGCAGCTACCCCCTCTTCACATCATATTTTCCCCTAATGCATTCAATAGAAATTTTGAGGTAGCCACTGGTTCAAAAACTGTCCAAAGATCAAATAACAAGGCTTTTGGGGTGGACAACCCCCCCCCCTCCGATTCCGAGAGTAAGGTTTGAAAGTTATGCCCGGGGGCATGTAAGGTTTTATGGAAGGGGTGGTCTTGTGAACTTTAGAGGAGGCTCATTTGATTGAAAATGTATAGCTCTAGTTCCCTTTTAAGAGTCAAACTTGATGGAGGGAAAATATCCCCCCACCCCTCCCTCATTTGATTGAAAATGTATAGCTCTAGTTCCCTTTTAAGAGTCAAACGTGATGCAGGGAAAATATCCCACCACCCCTCCCTGGCATCCTCTTTTGCCCAAACACGTTCGATCGAAATTCTGAGATAGCCATTTTGTAACCAATAGTCCAAAGAGCATGTAGCAATGTCTTCAGTAATCAAATATAAGGGCATTCAGGTGAGCCTTTCAGAGAATATTGAGGGTAGTGTGCAATTAAATCAGAACACGTTACGTGTATACGGAATGCCAAAAAGGTGTAGCTCATGAATGACTGGATATATAATAATATGGAACTTTCAAGAAATCAAATAAAAAAAAACAAGTTTTTTCAACTGAAAGTAAGGAGCAACATTTAAACTTAAAACGAACAGAAAATATTACGTATATGAGGAGGTTCGCCTCTCGTCAACACCACGCTCTTTACGCTAAAGTTTGAATTTTGTTCACTTCTTCAAGAATGATCCCTGAATCACAAATACGGTTTAATTAGAATAAATAGCTCTTTTGAAAGTACTACAAAAACTTTAGCGTAAAGAGCGAGGTATTGAAGAGGGGGTAAAGCCCCTCATCTATGTAATTATTTATGTTCATTTTAAGTTTTAATGTTGCTCTTTACTTTAAGTTGAAAAAATTGTTTTTTTAAATTTAGTTTCTGATCGTTTTTTAAATAATGCTGGGAAATCCGTCGCCCGCTTCATAGAAAATTCTCTTCCCCCATGAAAAGATCCTCCCACGTAACCAAAAGAGCCTTGTCAAAAGAGCGTATCTCAAGAATTGATTTGGGTATTAAGGTAGAACTTTCAGAGAATGCTAAAAGGGGAAAATCCACTCACCAAAAGGCAATATGTGCACGCAACTTCAAATATTTATATCATTGCTACATTTAATACTACTTCTATTGCAACTACTTTTAAAGGCAATATGTTAATACTACTGCTGCTACTAGTACTACCGCTGTTACTATTAATACTGCTATTACTACTGTGACTACTATTACAACTATGCCTAAGCGTATGAAGGTGGAATTTTCAAGGAATTGGGGGGGGGATGAACTTAATCACGACACCCCGTCTGTATGCAGGTTGTCAAAAGGGCGTAACAACAATATCTTAGGAATAGTTTGGTGTGTAAAATTGAAACTAACAAAGCTTGTTATGGGGGATGTTGAACTAACCAAAGGACAATATTTGCATCCTAATGCTACTGGTTCTACTCCGACAACTACTGCTGCTCCTATTATTACTACTTCTGCCACTAAAACTAAGGCTACTTTTTAATATTTGGAAAATATTAAAACTGTATCAAAATAAATCGAAACACACTATGTCCGCTCAGGTTGTTGAGAGGACATATCAGAAATGCTTCAGGCACAGCTGATGGTTAAGTTTAAACTTTCAAAGGTGTTATGCGCATACTGTTACTACGCAAGCTAGTAGCAAGGCATGGGGGTTGTCTGCCCTACTCATGTTAATTATTGCTCGTTTTGAGTTTGACTCGGTTGTTTATTTTGATTTCTATTCGTTTTGGGTTCATTTATTTACTGATAGCGACTTGTGGTAGTTTTACCCTTGGAAGAGTATTTGACTTCATTTCTGCTTATTTTTGGTTTAATAGAGCTCTTTAATTTACTTTGAAAAACTTGCTTTGTGGAAGAAGTTTTAAAAATGAATTGTTAAAAAAGCCAAGAGGAATAGGGAAGAAGTTAAGATATGATTCAAACACATGACTTTAGAGGTATATTGCAACCCATCTTCTCTGCAAACTAATGTACTTCTACCTCCAAAAGTAAGTGATGAGCGAATTTATTATTTCCAATGCTATGAGCTGCGACTCAATTGCATTACTCCCATCTCTTTCAGCACCACCCCGTAAATCTGTGAAATGACTATCCGTAATGATTCTCCTTATTCGTGGACCTGCAAAAACACCTTCCTTAAGTTTCACATCCCTTAAATCAAGGAGCTTGTTGAGCAGCAAAGGCGATATCTCAGGATTGTAGTCTAGTACCGTCATTCATTTATTCACGAGGCACAGCTTAATACGATAACTATGTCGCACTTAACCAACCACCCACAACGTTCCTGGCTACAGTTTATACCTGATGGCCAAGTCCTTTCATATATAGTAGTACCTCGTATTTTTGCTGTGCCACTTGCAGACGAAAAAGCAGCATTTGGTGTAAGCTGTCAGGACCCACAAGAAAATAGTGATAAATTATATGGTTTTCTCTATATGCAGAAACCAATATACACACCTGTGTGCTCGGGATAGTGTACTTTTCAAAACAGTAGCGACCCTGCCTAAGTCTCTGTCAGACTGGGATAAAATAGAACCGGTAATGATTCATATCTGTTTCTCCATGCGTAATAGTACTGCCTTCTAACTATTCTCCGATTTATCAAAATCAGTCGTCATCCTTTAACAAACTGTCTCCCCCCCCCTCCAAAAAGAAGTTGACATAGTAAGACTTCGGACGCGCCTATGCAGTAGGGAATGACGTACTTGGTCCCAAAGAACGGCATACGTTCTTTACATTGGAGCCAAAAATACAGTTGCTGTGACCGGTTCAAGTACGTGAACGTCTTGCAGATGCAAAGAAAGCAGTTGAGAAAAGACCTTAGTTACTCTCAGGTACAGTAGGATGCCGAAAATATCTATACTGTTAAAAAAAATAAATACCTTTTCAAGGTTTGTCCTGTCATAGCTTTCACAGGTCGAAAACCGGCGACGCCCAACCTTTGGTAAGCAAAAATCATAATAGTTCAATAATAAAGCCTAGTACTACGACGCAACAGTGGAAAAAAACGAGACCGTTTTCCCCGCAGATATCTTGGAAACTTGCGGTGATAGAACATGAGACTTTTCAGGTTGGAAATCACTTGAATTGAAGCTGGAAAAGTTCCTCTTTCTTTAACAAAAGCTTAAATTGCACAAAACTTTGCCAAAAACACGGGTTATTCCAGATGAATTAGTTTATCAAACGCAAATCAAAGCAACAGCTTACCTTTGATGTTGTTCGAGCATATGAAAATCCAATAGCATCGAACCGTAATGGCGTCAACAGTGTGGCTAAGTCAACACTGTAAGCTCATAATATAACTTCGTGTAATTTTTCTACTCCTTGTGCTAATTTATTACATAAGAAAGTTTCTGAAAATGTAAAAAAATCTTAAATGATTCATTTCAATCATATTAGATATCGGCTGAAGTTTTTCCAGTGTATTTAATAAAGTTATTTAAGTTTTATCCTTGGGCGAAACAGTTGAAGTTGACGATAAATCTTTCGGAATTTAGCTTGGAATGCTAAAGTCCGAGATCCGAAAGCACTCCAAATTGCCCGAAAAGAGACATACTATAATTTCATTTATCTTATAATTCTATCTTAAATAACTAATTGTGCTTGATTAAGAATAGCAATTATTTTCATTATTGAAACTAAAAACGGACGTTTTTTTTATTACAGGCTTCACGGCTCCATCACATATGGTGATTTGCCGCTAGCCCTGGTAGTTACCTCATTTCCTAACGCTGAGGTATTTGTTATACCTTCTCTTGAACGCGTCAAGGGAAGGATTTTCCGGGATGAATTCTGCCGGCAATCTATTCCATGTGGCAACCGATCGCCGGGAGAAACTCGTTTTGAGATATTTTTGGCGGGGAGTACCCTGCTCAAGGTAGTCCTGACGAGCTGTACTTCGGCGAGTTGATCACAAGGACTTTGCTCTATCAGGAATGAGCTTCGATAGCTCCTCTGAAGGAGGGTTATACAAGTACTTTATAAAAGTAGAAAACCGACATGGACGCTACATCGACGTTAACTTAAAGTACCTTAAATCTGCACTTGCTAGTGATAAGACGAATCCTGTTTTGGCCACCATCGATGATTGTAAATTGGCTGGTCATCCGTGGCCAGTCATCAGGTGCACTACGATTTGTTGAGTCACTCCTTGATTTTTCACTATTCTTTAAAGTTTTTGATAGCATTTATGACTACTGTATTAAATTAGAGTTACTAAAATACGGTGATCTAGTGAAACTAACATTATACCCATTTTACGACAGATTGGGTTATACTTCCCATAATGCGTTGACAGTTTTATCCTTGCTGTAATCCTCATTCTAAGCCATTAAAGTTTATAACGATCCCTAATTCATTCCATTTCTTTCGTTTCACATCGATTGTTATTGTCGCAAGCTCCATGTCAGATTTTCTCTCAATTTTTATTTTGGTTACAAACCAGACTATTTTGTGACTGTTTGTTTCTAGGTTTTCTTTTCTTTTTTCTTTCTTTTTTACATATCGACATAAATGGTGGTGGTGGACTTTGAAACTAAAAAACAAGCAAAAAAAACAACAGAAAAACAAACAGCTTATTAATAGTACACGGAATATATAAAACTCTTCATTTTCTTTACTCGTTCGGTTATGAGTTAAACATTTAAATTTAATGCAGAAGCATCAGCTCCAAAGTCCGCCAACAATTTTTTTTTCTTCAAATTTTGTTAATTTTTTTCTGCGCTTTATGATCATAATATTCATCATTTTGAATAGAGAACGGAAATGAGTCACAAATTCTAAGAGCTACAAATCTTGATCATCAAAACTGCACAACATCCTCCGATTTTTTTTTTTTTTTTTTTTTTTTTTTTTTTTTTTTTATACTGCTGACTGAAAAAAAATTTCAAGCCTTTAGACTTGATTTTGTGATGAACTTAAGTTTTAATTCGGGATGAACTTATGTTGAAAGAACTACATCATCCAAAAACAAAGAAAATGCTTCGTTTCATAAAAAAAAGAGGCATAAGTTACGATTTTTTTTATTTTACACTAAGAACCACTTTAATAAACTTCAAAAGATTTAATACAACAAAAACAAAAATAAAGAATTCTTTCTACATGCTCAACAACCAGCTGACTTAGAGTGATACACAATTGACCAAGTGATGAGCATATTCAAAGCTCACCCCAGATACATCGGATAGTCAGCAAACTTTAGTAATGTTCCTTATAAGTAAAACGTTCAGAAAAAAAATTTAATCTTATTCCAAGTTTAAGAAAAAATCAAGGAGACAAAAAAAAAGCACAGGCAGAGATAAGGTCAAATAGGCTAGTTTCAACACTGGGTCACTCGTTTAACGGTCAATTACTATGTTTGCTATTAGTTGGTTCTTAGTATTAAATGACCAGCGAGAAGGCGAACTTCAAAAGGCTCGTCACTCATTGGTTGAGCAGCAGCGCGGAGCAAGAGAGCAATATAATTACACAAAACAAACAATTATTAGTGCAAAAATCCACAGAGAAAAATTTAACCAAACCCATATTCATTCACTATACCTATTGGGGCTATGTAACACCCCTGCACTTAAAAAAAACAAACCATAGCATAATAAACAGAAATAGAACACAAAAAACGAAACGAAGGGATCAAGTAATTACTGAGCAAAGTTAATATTCCACAAAATATCTGCTAAGACTAGAAAAAACATTGCATTAGTTTACCGTGTCAAATTTCCCATGTATAACCAACTTTAGAATGAACTATTTAAACTTTGACAGTCTCTCTACACAAAGCTTTCTGGTTTGTATAGAGAATATAATGAACAGTTTTCAGAAAAATTAGTGGAAAATAAACACTTTAAGCGTGTTTGAGTTTAAAATTTTTACTGGTATTTACAGCTTGAAAAATCGTTGAAAAACCTCAAAGATTTTGCAAATCAAAAGTTTCAAATCATTACTATTTTGTTCCTTCTTTTTGAATTGATTCCTCAATTCCAATCTACTTGCGTCTTTCTATAACTTTGTACTTTGTTCTTGCAGTATTAAAACCTGCTTTTTTTTGCAAATATATGAACTTATATGCTTAAAGAAATAAAAAAGTATGCAATTTAAAAAAAATCGAAGTATTTTCTAACCAACTTACTGTAGTGAAATTTCAAACTACAAAGAAAGAAAAACGCAGTTTTCTTTCACATAAGTTTCCTAAGAATATCCACCAATGGCATTTCATACATTATTTTTACACTTTAAGAAAAATATACACTTCCCTTCCTATCAAGTATAGCAAAGCTCAACTCACAAGATTTTGCAAAAAAAAAAAAAAAAAAAAAAAAAAAAAAAAAAAAAAAAAAAAAAAAAAAGACAGCAACCAAACTTTTTCCCAAAATGCTTATCTTGTCCTATGTTTTCGCACTAATTTCTAAACTATCCTAAACAGAGCAATAGATTTACAGAGTAAAATCATTAAGCCATTCGGAATATTTATCAGTACGCAGCCTGTTATAGAACACCGTTTTACGTTTACTATGCAAAGGTCTACAACCCCACAAACAACTCTGGCCTTTAAAATATTTATCGACGTTAATTAGCTTTCCAAAAACCAATAATTTGAATTCTCATCTAAGTCGTATTTATAATACTGTATTTATCAATAGGAAACAACTTCAGCATAGTATGGTTTTGTGTGTAATAAATAATTTTACTTTAATGAAAATTTCCTGAGAGTTGATTAAGTATTAAAACTAGGGAGTTGTTAAGTTGTCAAGATATAGCAACTAAAAAATCTCGCACTCGCTTCACTAACATTTAGAAAAATCGCAAAGTAAACGGCAAGGGTTTTAACAGCAAAGAAAAGTTGCAATAACTTATTAAAAATTGCAATATATAACAATTTATTTTTGGCAAGAGTGTTTTACACTTAATATGGTTTAGTGTTTCTTTGAAAGATGAAAGGACTGACCTTCAACCCCTTCCCAGGCTCATCCAGTCCAACTACATCTGAGATACCATCCAACTTCTCAAATACCTAGTGTTGTCCTTCCCATTACATCTCAAAATTACCTTTATTTTCTGTTAAGAGGGCAGAGATCTCTTTCTCCCCCTTAAGATTCAACTGCGGGCTGACAAAAATGGATCTCGAAAAATGTCTGCCAGCGCATGCTGAATGTTTACAGAGTTCTCTTTGAGGGTAGACGAGCATAAGTCTGGCAACTGAATTTTGCTCATATGAACTTTTCGTACACTGCTTTGTTAATTAACAGACTATTACTTCTTTGGAAAAATCTATTAGTGATAAAGTACAGTAAAATCCAACCAAAATAAATTCCACCATACTGTCGAATGGTGAAGCACATCTCTGAAACACCTGCTCCTATCCCAACTCCTGATGTTATTGATGAGGTAGGTTCAGCTTCTAGTACAGGTATAAAGTCAAATATAGCACTACCCCCATTCTCAAGGGGTAACCCAGAGGAACCACCAGAGATGGCAAGAGCTAGGTGGCATGAATGGGTAGACCAATGGACACAGACTGGACATAAAATGGTATTCACTGATGGATCATGCTTTGTCACTGGGGGTGGGGCTGCGGTTGTGGTCCTTGGGCTCAGTCATGCCCTGTCTTTTAAAGTAACAGAGAAGTTGTCAATATTTTCACTTTGTATGCACTATTGAAAGCGTTTGAATTTATTGCAAGTGTTTTGCCAGTAGGTAAATATTTGATATGTAGTGACTCACTTTCAGTGCTGAATTATTTGATGTATGGCCATAGGCCAGCAAGAAAATCACTGTTGCTTTTAGAAAAGATACTGCTAAAACTGATGACAACCAAGTATGATATTGTTGCAACATGGGTACCAGCACATGTTGGAATTAGGGGAAATGAACAGGCGGATAAGCTGGCAAAATAGGGTGCTAGGTATGGGGAGAATTTAGTATGTCAGTGGTCAGTGAAGGATTTTTATGTTATTATGATAAGTTGCTAAAGGAGAAGGAGAAAGAGGTATTTGGTCAAAGGTCTCAGAACCAGATCCTTGATTTGTATGATTATGGTACCCCACCTCCTGATCTATGTCACCCAGTCAGGCACCTGGCTATCAGTATATTCAGGCTCAGAACAGACCATGTTCGAATTAGGAGTATTTCAATTAAATGGAAGTCAGTAGATTCTCCATTACGTGAGGTATGCAATGTAGAAGAGGATGTTAGGCATATTTTAATATATTGTAAAAAGTATGAGACACAGAGACTGCCACTAAAAAAAGCGTGCCTAAGTATTTTGGTGCATTAACGCTCAGAAGTATCCTGGGCCATGTATGAGTATGTGTATATATTGCAAGCCAAGCTCATCAGTTTAAATTGCCATATCAGCCACTTGTGTTTGAATTGTAAATATGGAGGCCCAATTGTGAGACCATTGGACAGAGTTGAATACAGCTTGACATCGATTTATTGTTTTTTGCCTTGATATTCTTCAAAACCCCTCCCTAACCACAGTGAAAAAATCCAGAAGGCTAGTTAAGCTATTTGACCCTTTGTCATGACAGAACAACCTCTGGACAGCTGAAATTTTGACATGGAATACCTTTCATACCTAAAGGCTCTGATGAAATCATGGAGACGTGCACAATGAGCAGCCTGCCCAGGAGTGCTTCAAACAAACAACTACAACAGCAGTAAAATCAGATTGACAAATCTGTATAAACAGAATATATCGTGAAAAAACAATTGGCAAATGAGACATCATCGTTTAACGAAGAGGGAGTTAGTGTTGATCATGACGATATACGTAGATGGATAAGCAAAGATGGATATTCTTGATATATAATCTTAGAAGTGGGTTCTCACGTCTCTACTTTTTACAGGTCTAAGAATTAAAAAAAGTTGACGAAGATCATTGGCAAAGACGTGCTTAAATATATGCTGCTAGAGTCGCACTCTATCTCGAGCCTCAAGAATGGGTTGATCTGAGTTATTACGGGTAGTAATGGGTAGTACTGAAAATACGTTGCAATTGAACTCGCAACAGTCCAGTTTCAAGATAATTTTTTATTCGATTGCTCGTCACCATTTAATGTGATCACGTAGTTTTATAAGTTTAGGCACTCACTTATTTTCAGAATACATTTTTTTACTGATTAACATTTTCGTGGTAATAAAAAGCACAGTAGAAGACAAGAAAAACAGAAAAAAACCCACAAAAAATGAAATTGAACCAGACTATTTTCCCAGTTTGTAGAAGCCTTGAAGGTTTATAACGTAGCCAGCAATTTTAAAAGGAGTAATACCGTGTATTTCAGACTAAAGACTAGAATAATATTAGTAAAAATAAATAAGAAAGATTACAATTTGCGATTTATAAGGAGGATGAGCTTTCCCAACCTGTGCTTATGCGTGGTGGCACTGAGAAAACTATGTTACAGTGAAATTTTTCTCCTGGTAGAAATTGTTTGTTTTTGTAAACTGAAATATTATTTGAATTGCATAAGATCTCCAAGTTAGCACCCCACTTCTTTCATCTAAGACAAGCACGTAAATTAAAACGGGGCTATTGAAAAAAAAAAAGAACAAAAAAAAAAAAAAAAACAGAACCACTCTTCACACACTGGTCTAACATCCCGAATATTAAATACAGTAAGGCATAAAGCTTAGACAAAAGAACCAAAAAAAACTTCACAGTAAGATATACACAAATTCAGTAAAAAAGTACTTGGTTAAGAAAGGTAATTTGACAATTTTGAATTCAAACCTAGCTAATAAAAACATGAAAAAGGGAATCGGTAAAAACTGTCATAGCTCGCAGCGCAAAAGCAAGTTCATACAAATGCTATTAGAGAGATAGAGAAAGACACAAAAGAGAGCTGAACTTTCTAGAGAACGTAATGTATTTCAATACTAAGCAAAAATATTCCTAAAATTGACGATAACAGTCCGTATGGCTGGTTTCAACATTTTTCTTTGCACTTTCCTTTTTTTGTTTGGCTTTTTATTTTATTCACTGCAAAGCTAAAAAAGGGATGAACCAGGAAAGAGAATAGGAGCAAACCAGGGATCACGTGACCAGGTTAACAGCTCAGCTGATTGTGCAGAAATAAATATTAAGAATGCGAATTGTTCGCTGGACCTTTGGACACGTGATTATTCTTTTCGTCACTATTACTGGAAGAATATATAGCCACGGGTGGAGGAGCATCTTTTCTGGGTGGCATACGCTCATTCATCGCATCAAGTCCCTTGGCTTCTTCAAAGGATGTAATCTTGTGATTTGGACTGAATCCTTGTAAAGCTAAAAAAAAAAAAAAAAAAAAAAAATTAAGATGAATATCTTTTGACAACAAGTAGTCCTTTCCTATGTAGTTTAAATAGAAGACGATTATCATGAGAGAAGAGCATAATCACAGAAACAGCCTATCCATTCAATTTTTCCACTTTAAATAGGTGCATGTCAAGGAACTCCAAGTTATAATAAACCTAACACCTCAATTTCTAGCGAGAAAGGGAAACCGACATACAAATATGAAAAGACTTGCCGTCGTAACTCAGTGGCGGAATGCCCGCTTAGTGTGCTACAGACCATGGGCTTGAGTCCCACCAATGACATATTTCTTATGAGGAACAACTTTAAGTACACTATGTAATAGTGTTGTTGAAACAGAATTTTCTCCTATTTCTAATTCAGTTTTTTTTTTGTTTTTTTTTTTTTACTTAGAATTAGAATAAGTAATCATAATTCTTGCCTTAACTTGGAAACTGCATATAACTGTTCAACATTTTATTTTTTTTTTAGTGAAATTTGAGCGTTTTTTAAAAAAATAGAAGTCAAAATCGATAGGAATTTTTTTTTTGCGCAGTGTTGTATGCTGAATTCGAATTAGAGTGTGACCTGAACGTGAAAGATGATCATGGGTTTTTTCATTTAAATTATCTTGGCGTCAATTCTTTTTTTTTTGAAGGTTCTCCTGCTATCAGAAACTTTGCTTAATGACAGTAACACTGGCCTCCTGGATATTTTTTTTTTTTATTGAATACCCGTCATTCAAATAACATGACAAGATGAAGTAGGAAAAAAAAAGAAAAAAAAAAGAAAAAAGAAAAACATAACAAAAACACATTAACAAGAAACCAATTACTACACTAACTCTTGTCACAGATATGATATTTAACGGCAAAATTAAACATGACTAGAGACAAACTAGACATACAAAATTACTAAGCATTATTGAATTAGAGCATGATATCAATCATTCTGTGAAGAATTGAGTTTGATTATGCTTGGCAATTAATTTAGAAATTGCAAGATTAGGGTCAGCGAGCTTAAATTTTCTGATCAATGGAGAATTTCGATGCCAAAGTGTAACCGAAGCAAATATTTAGCGAACAGAAAGAAAATGGAGCAATATACAAGATGCGAGGGAGGGCTAAGGCGTTGATACACAATTGACCAAGTGATGAGCATATTCAAAGCTAAAAAAAATTAATCTTATTCCAAGTTTAAGAAAAATTCAAGGAGACAAAAAAAAGCATAGGCAGAGATAAGGTCAAAAAGGCTAGTTTCAACACTGGGTCACTCGTTTAACGGTCAAATGACCGTTAATGACCAGCGAGAAGGCGAACTTCAAAAGGCTTAGAAACTGCATATAACTGTTCAACATTTTCTTTTTTTTTTAGTAAAATTTGAGTGTTTTGTAAAAAATAGAAGTTAAAATCGATAGGGATTTTTTTTTTGCGCAGTGTTATATGCTGAATTTGAATCAGAGTGTGATCTGAGCGTGAAAGATGATTATGGGTTATTTCATTTAAATTATCTTGGCGTCAATTCTTTTTTTTTTGAAGGTTCTCCTGCTATCAGAAACATTGCTTAATGACAGTAACACTGGTCTCCTGGATATTTATTTATTTATTTTATTGAAAACCCGTCATTCAAATAACATGATAAGACGAAGTAGGGGAAACAGAAAAAAAAAAAAAAAATCACATGAACAAGAAACCAATTACTACACTAACTCTTGTCACAGATATGATATTTAACGACAAAATTAAACATGAACTAGAGACAAACTAGACATACAAAATTACCAAGCATTATTGAATTAGAGCATGATATCAATCATTCTGTGAAGAATTGAGTTTGATTATCCTTGGCAATTAATTTAGAAATTGCAAGATTAGGGTCAGCGAGCTTAAATTTTCTGATCAATGGAGAATTTCGACACCAAAGTGTAACCGAAGCAAATATTTAGCGAACAGAAAGAAAATGGACCGGACTTTCAGGCAATCAGCTCAAGTCTAGTAAACAGCTTCCAAAATGGAGCAATATACAAGATGCAAGGGAGGGCTAAGGTATTGAAAATGCTAGCTAATAGTAGGTGGTTGAATAAAATTTTGCTGCAACAACTGATGTATAAGAAGCAAATATACGTCGTGTGAGATGGTCTGGTCTAGGAGCAGGGATCTGCTGTGGCAAACCAAGGAACCAATGTGAAGACTTAGATAAACGAGGTGGTATCACCAAGCGCTATAAATGACGTTTCAAGTTAAAAAGCACTATTTCTAAATTATCAGAACTGAACCGACAGCCAAGTTTAAGATACTTCTGTTGAAGTGTGACAAAGATCTCATTCATTCTTTGAAGGGTACGGCTGAAATATAAAACATCATCTGCATAACAAACTAGAGACAAATTCAATGAAGATTCAATGGGTGGGGGAGGGGGGGGGGGCATTGGTCTTGATCATCCAACACACAATTATTGGAAAGATTAGGAGAAAAAACTGCTCCTTGACGTGCACCTTTCAAGACACGAATAAGTTTCTTATGTGGAACAGGGGACATATTTTTATCCGGAGGCAGACATTCTCCTGAGTATTCAGCCTCAATTAGTGCATTGGCTACAACTGTGAGGGCATGTGCTCAACCTATTCCCCACTCGAATCCAAACTGGTGCGGTGGAGCGCAACATACCTATTCAAGGTCGATCGGAGAAGAATCTCCGAGACTTTGCAAAAGGAAGTCGCAATCGTAAAAGGTCGAAATGATGAACATTCTGGGTTCGGTTTTCCTCTTCTGAGAATATGAATACGGTCTCCAATGAAAAAAGAAGAGGGTACAATTCGCTGTGTAAAAGGATGTGGTCAATACCATTGGATGATCAAGGCTTAAAATGCCTGATGACATCTTCAATTGATGCTGCACTAACAATGAACTCTATTGAGACTGGTAACAAGGAAATTGTTTAACTCAGTTTCATAAAAGAGTTCAAGGTGTTGATCAGAAGCAGCAAACTCGGATCCATAGAAGGCAGACTATTCCTCATCAGGAATTTCAGCCGAAGAAACAGATGAGGGGGACCTCTCTTTGCGAGAGATAATTCTAAAAAGAAAATTTCTGTCATTTTTAGCACGTGCCAAATGGGCGTTTAATACGTTTCTACGATGAAGAGTAAGAGCCTTAGAAAAATTCTTCTTTGTATAGAGACGAATAAGATTCACAACACCACGAATAAGATTCTTCCAAAGCTTAAACCAAAATTTTGCTTCGAGGCAGGAAGCTACGAGATCAGGACTTAAAGACCAGCCTGGAATGATGCCCTCACGGATTTTCCAAAGCAGGACAGCTTGATTTTAAGCAAAACGAAAAGCATCGCTGATTTCGGCTACATTCATATCCATGCAAAGTCTCACGTCATGTTTTGGCAATTTGGTTCATCTGGCAAATTGCATTAAGGAATTCAGCGAAGAAAACTAATTTTTTTCAAACTAGTAGGCAACTGTCCCCCATGCAGATCTTTTCCTGACTTTCTAATGTCTTTTCATGATCAATGTGAAAAGTTACCTCTTGCTTGAGGGCCTGTCATTATTGCGGGCCATTCCAGTATCGCTATATCAAGTCAAAAATAAATCTGCAATAACTTCTTTTTTAAATATTTGCGTTTCGTGTAATTTGTGCCTTTATAAATTCTAGATTGTTAGAGCAGTCATTTTTTATTAGGATTTTTGAATTTTAGAAAAAAAAGAAGAATTTTTAAGCAATATTCGATTTAGTTTTCAGAAGAAAAGAACGACAGTGAAATTATTAATTTATCTGAATGCTTACTATTATTAACAAGGGTCTGAATAAAGACTAGAAAATGGGCGCAATTTTTATTTATTTCATGAAAGTATTGGATGTGACTTAGCCAAGACCTTTTACTACTGAAGTTTATTTTTCGCTAAGCTTAATAAGTTAGCTTAAAATGTAAACAAATAAAAACTGAAAATTTCTCGCCAAATCTTTAAATATCTACCCTTGTATTATAGGGATAATTAAGAAATATACCATTATATCCAGAGCTACATCTGTAAGGGTTTATGGTCGATGAAAGCATGTCTTTCTTGGAACTTTTTTGGAAGCTTAGTTCAAATTTATCGAGAAATCAAGGAATTTCGAAAAAACTAAAATATTAGTTGCCTTAGAGTTTCCTAAAAACCTGGTATTTCTCACTTGTACTTTATATGTCCTTTATTGTTGTAGTATTAAGATGGGTGTTTTAAACCAGTAAATACCAATTAAACAAATAAAACATGCCAAAATAATACAAGTCGTTTTCTTAGCTGTAAATATGCACGTGAATCAGTTAGAGATAAATATAAGTATTTAGAACATTGCCCGCTTCTGGTTTGTATCGTTTTTACACATCTCTTTCTGGAGATCGGTGCATGTTATACGTTTCTCTGATTAAATTGAAACAAGATTTTTGTTTCATTCTCATTTTTCACGTGGTATTTATAATTTCTGTGTACATGGATTGGAGTTGACTCGTTTTGACTTCTCTTTAATTTATAACGGTTGTACACCAAGGAACACGCTTGATGTTTTATTATACAAACAACTACATTTCGTTAACCTGCTTCATTAAACCTACCTTTTCTTATTTTGTTTTTCTTACTTTTTTACGATCTTCATTATTTTTATTTATCTTTTTGTTTACTATCATTATTGTTAATTCTATAATCATTGCTATATATAATCATTATTTATAATAGATGGTTGAAAGTTCTCTCTAAAACCTATTTTATTACTTTTTAAGTAGTCATGGACTTGGACTCGGATACACATACACAGGGCCTATTCTATTTGTTTGTCCCTTTTCTTAATACAAATTTAATTTGAATAATTCAAAGATTTTCATCAGCTCCAACAATTTTTACTCAAACCAGTACGTATAAACCACGGATGCAAGAATTTTTGTTTTTCATTCTATATACAAGACTGCGCTAGAAAATTTTTCTAAAATCCAATCCTGAAATCCAAAGCAAAAGAAAAGTCTATTTAATTTGGCAAATTGCTTTGACAAATTGGCTCCAACCCAGTTTAAAAACACAGCTTAAATCTCTAATGAAAATCAAATCAATGGTATGTTATCAAGCAGTAACAAAAACAGCTGAGAAAATTTCTTATTGCAAGAAAATTTATAAATTTATTTTAAAATCTATACGGAACTGTTTGTTCCTTTGGATAAGGCTTGAAATACCTTCACCAATGTTTACCAAAAATATTACAAAGCTATCATTAAAATAACCAATCGCAATATAAAAAAATGAAATTGACGGTCAAATTTTGACCAGCAATAAACAATATAGTACAATTAAAAACATACCAAATAGCATATGAAATAAGTTCCATACATAAATAATAATTATAAAATAAATAAATATATATATATATATATATATACATATATATATATATATATATATATATATATATACGGGGGATAAATCATCCGATACTTCAAACGTTTTCCCCCAGATTTCTCCAGGTAGCTGAGATCCATTTAGAGCAGGGTCGACTCCGGCTGAGCTTATAGAGTCACACCACTGACCCTCGTCTTCAATAAATCAATAAATTGCATTATCACCCCCTCTCAATTAAAGGAGTAAATTCCTTTGGCAAATTTTCAAATCAGCAGGCAAAGCGCCAAATCCAGTTCACTTGACCTCGAAAGTTTAACGAAGAAAACTTCCCGTAGGCAAGGATACTCGCGTACAGTAATTGGGATCCCTCTTCTACATGCTAATTCGAGAATATATAAAATTTAAAATCAACACAAAAGAGCCTTACCATGCTAAATTCAATAACTTGAACATCCAAATCTAGTAAAACAGAACTGGGGATGCACCTCTACAATGAAATTCTTGGGTGGCGCTTAAAGTCGGAATAAATATTGTTTAACTATAGCCTGACGTTCATACACACAGGGGCATTACAGAAAACGCAATGCATTGCGTATTCCGCACCGCATCGCCAAATCCGTGAAACCGCTGACTCTGTTCATCCTAGCTATTTTATTATGGTGATATATTCCAAATTTAAAAGGATCTTTGCAGTTGGTCACTTTTCCTGCATCTCAGTCGCTAAATTCACTTTTTTTTAACGAGTTTGCCCTGTGTGATCCTTGAGATAGGAGATTGCAGCTTGCCCATGACTGTGGTCGAGCTACAATTAATAGTCTAGACCTACATAGCCAAGGCTGGGCTATTACAGCAAAATTGCCGAATCAACAGTTGTATTTGTCAATAAAAGGGTGGGAACACAGAATGGTAAAACAGATATCTCCCCCCCTCCTTTTAGTAGATTGTGAGCTTTGGTCATACTTTGGTGCTTAGCTTGCAGTCCAGTGCACTGTTCACAACATTCTGTCTGGCAAATTCGTCTCTCTCGAGGTCTTCTCCCAAGCCTTCTGAATTAAATTGCATCTTTTATGCTCAGGATGAATTTGTCAAATTATTATTTGATGAAATTTAACAGCTAAAATCAACCTTTCAATTACTTCCATGTTCTTTTCTTCCGCGATTCGCAAGCGTTTTAACCGCAACCGTTGGATTTTTTCAACGCATGAGTCTTGCGGAAAACCGCAAGGATGAGCGACAAGAGACGCATGCGTTCCTCCGCAACAACAATACACAACCGGTTTCCACAGATCCGTGCTCTGTGTGAATATAAGTTAAAGCTCTTGGCTACGTCAGAAGAAGAAATTTCAGTGTGCAATATTTGAGACGTATCTATTGTAGCGACTTGACAGACTGGTTCTAGGCTAAGTACTGAAGTATCATAGTTGCACATAAACTCAAGTTTAGAAATGCCTTATAAATTAAATCCTAAATGATGGCCATGAGTTTGAGTGGTAGCGGTACCTTGATTCTTTTTTCTTTAATAAAAAAAGGAGAAAGAATATTTTTTTTGGTAAAGTGCAAATGAGAATAATCTTTTGGGGGTTTCATGGTTGGCGGCGATATCACAATTTATATGGCAATTTCTTTTTATTTTTTTTTAGTTTGACTTCACTGTTCATTGTAATTTTTATACGTGTTAAGTATAATCTCTTCCTTCATAGCAATTCTACTCGAATCCATTTATTAATCGTAAAAAAAAACTGTTTTGTTTTACATTAAATATGCGTTTGTAGTGTATCGTATTTTATTATGAATATACTGCAATATTTGCCCCCTATCGATAATCAACAAGCTCAAAAATCGCTCGATACGAGGCGTGGTGGAAATTGGAAGCCATCTTCCCACATACTGCGATCTGGTTAAGCAAACTCGTATTACAATTGTAGCCTTAAACTGGTAGTCATTGACTTCGAAAGCACCTTAAATACAGCCCAAAAGGATTCCATATTTCACTTTTTGCTTTAACAAGCTCAGAAGTCGCTTAGAAAAATGTAAGCGACACACTTTATTCTGTTTTAATACGCTAATATTTTAATTTAACTCGTGTGTTTGTAATTAGTGACTTCGAAAACTCATATACTAAGTTATTCAATATTAAACCAAGTTCAGAATATATTCATTGCATAAGGTATCGGGTACTTGTTTAAGCGCTTACCAAGCTATTACCTGAGTGAACCCCGATCTTTGACTTCCAGATTTGTGTAGATTAAAAACTGTACGCGATCGTGACTTTAACAACGCATAACATGCCCATATTTTACTAGAATCTATTGGTGAAGTTTAAGAATCTATTAATGAAGGGACTGCTCCAGAATAAAGAAACTAAAATTAAAATAATGGTGCCATATTTAGAACTAGTAACTTCTACAACGCCACAGTAGCAACTTTGATATAAGTCAAACATCAAGTCTGAAACATCCTGAAACAATGTCTGAAACATCACGCCTGGTATCGTGACCACATTTTCGTGTAGGACAGTCATCAGATTATCTAAGACCACTCCTTAAATAACCACTGAGAAGTCACAAGTCGAAAGAAGTGGAAAATGCATATGTTTACGAATTTAGGGGGAGGGGGCAAGTTCCATAATCTTCTAGCATGTATTTCTGAGGCCTTTCGGTAGTTTTTCTCTTTGTACTTATTTTCAGCTTTTCAAGATCATTCGGTTCAATCCTTAAAACAGATAGGGTAACTTACCATTTCTAAGAGAGTTCTTTCCACCGGACAATGCACCAAGGGGTAGAGATCCAGTAGGAGTGAGTCCTTTCAACTGTAGCACGCTCTCACTTTCTTCTCTCAAAACGCTAAAGACTCGTGCCATCTTTCCAATGGCTCGGATTTTGTTCTTTATCACCTCCTTACGAACTTGGGCTTGTTCAGCAGTAACGTCTGCATCTTCTACATCAGTCATTAGTTCATCGTCTGAACAAATATTCAGAACGTTGACCAGCATTTCCGTAACTAAAATATAATAATTGTAAGGCTTAGGATTAGTAAATCAGTATTGGTGGTCCTCGCCGTCCTCACAAGGTATACTCTCTCTCTCTCTCTCCCATGGGAACTCAACTAATTGACTTCCATGTAAGGATATGCCTTTTTAATCCTTAATAAATGGAAGAACTGACTTTGTTTAAAAGCAACGGCGTCTGGTTATAAAGTAACATGAAGGATGTTTAAGTCAAATATTTCAAGACTTTTAAATGGGCCATGCTCCCATTTAATACCGATATGCGATCAATATCTCATAGTCATCCGTTTTTCAACCATTACTACTATTACTACTACTACTAAAAACTCACTGCAACACCAAACCACCTGAGGCAGACACAGCTACGCACGCTCCTCCTCCATCCCAATATATTCAAAGCCTCCCTTTTTACACCCTCCCACGAAGTTCCCATTACCTTTAAATCTTTCTCTGTGACGTCCTCCCACCCTAGACGAGGACAACCTGCATTCCGTTTAGCCCTAGACAGTTGGCCGAAAAGAACAATCTTCGGCAATCTGTCATCCTTCATCCACACAACGTGCCCTAGCCACCTCAACCTTTCTTTCATTATAGCCCTAGAGAACGGTATTGAACCATATTTTTCGTACAGCCTATTGCTTGAAATACGGTCAGTCAGCCGGGTACCCATAACAATCCTTAAGCAATTTCTCTAGAAAACATCTAGCAAATCTTCATCCGCTTTTCGGAGCGCCCATGCTTCAGAGCCATATATGACCACTTTCATCGCTGTAGCTTCTAATATTCCAATTTTCTTTCGAAGACCAATTTTCCCACTTTTCCAAACTCTTTTAAACTGTAAAAAACACCCTGAGGCTTGGTTATTTACATTCAACTTGTTCACTGCTCCCACCGTCTTTACTAATAATACTACCAAGGTAAGTGAAGCTGCCCATCTGATCAATCTTTTCATTACAAAACGTCACCTTTTCATCTTCACTTATTCCTAGTCTTTGTTACTTAATCTTCTCAGCATTAATTTTCAAGCATATTCTAGCACCATGAACTCGCAAAACCTCTAAAAGTTCATACATTTTGCTCACACTTTCATCTAGGATGCTTAAATCATCAGCATAATCTAAGTCCAGGAGACTGTTTCCTCCCCATTTGATTCAAGTGGTCTCCCATTGCCTTTCCTGTGCTCCTTAAACAAAGTCCATCAAAATACTCCATATACAGGGGGATAAAACACAACCCTGCTTAACTCCTGATTTAAATTCAAAACCAGGTGCTAACCTAATTTCCTACCTTAACCGTAGCAGTGTTATTATCGTACATAGCACTAATTACTTTAATGTATTTGTCAACCATTATCAGAGAAAAAACAAATTCCTTGTCAGTTCATGAAACCAAAGACGAATTTGATCTGTGAAATTTAAAAAGTTGATAATTCCCCTTTTACCGCCAGCAATCATAGATCACTGGTCTACTTGTATAACTTTGGAAGCACATTTTATCAAAGATGAATCTTTCAATAAGGAATCCCCTAGAGAAATGAAACAAAAAACCAGCAAAAGTTAATATCTTATTTCAATTTTCTTTCATTTCCCCGAGAAAGGTTTCCTAGAACCAAAAGTCTATGAGCCAAAGTACTATTTCCTACACCATTAGGAAAAAAAGCAACAGCTAAATCATTGAATGACAAATTAATGATTGAGACTAAGCGTTTCTTTCCGTGCTCAACATTGTAACGTCTAGAACCGAGAGGAGACCAATCAGTCATATTCCTATTTAAAAGCCTATTCAATGCAGTAAAACAAGAATTTGCAAAACAAAAATTGCAACAACACAACATTGTAAAAGTTTTCATACAAATTCATGATGAATTTCCTCAATAAAACATGATATACAACCTAGGCGAACATACCGGTTATATGACTAATAGTAATTTTCAACGAAACATACTGTAAAAAAAGAAACCAATAGCAAAGTAACTCCAAAAAAACTCGATAAAATATTTCCTAACTAAAACCACAAAAACACATATAATTTTTGTTTGGATAGAGTCTTAGCTTCAATGCCTCACAAAGGTACAGTCAAGACAATTGCTTATTGCATTATTTGCTCTGTACTTTTATGATTAACCCCCTGCCGCACAAGAAGTGAAATAAGTTTAATCCTAATAAAATATACCTAAGTATGATAAAAATATAATACTTTAGAAACAAATTTGGGCTATATATTTGTATATTCGGGGGGGGGGGTTAAAGTGCAGCGGGTCTACATGCAAAATGTTGTAGCTACAATTATTCTTATATTATGATGTAAGAACTGTTTTGGGAATTCACACTGTCCAAATATTTTACACCTACCCCCCTAATTTGCAAAAATATATCCAAGATTATATATTTCCCATCTATTCTGTCACTTTTCTTTGTCTTTTCTCACGCTAAGTTCAAAGAAACTAGCGAAAGAGTGCGTCAATGCATGAACAAATTGAGCGATAGGGGGTATATCATACAAGTACCATTTGCTCTTGTTGCAGCTAGCCTTGTATACCTTTTTGGAAATGAGTTAGTTTTGGTTGACTATTGATTTTATTTATTATGGTATTAAATAATTTCTACTATTAAATTTGTCTAATGTAAATCATATTACTAAGGACGAAAACAGAGGAGACATGTCGTTGCTTCCCAAAGAAAATCTTTTGAAAAATTTTTGTTACAAAATTTCTCATTAAATGACTTTTTTCAGATTGTTAGGATGGAGAGAAATTTGCTACACCATTACTTTCGTTTTTTAAAAAGGGGGCTTACTGAAAAATTCAAAAGGTTCGAGATATGAATCTAAGACGAGCAACCCAATTTACATTCTGAAGGTCACTTCTGGACCTGCAACTGTCAAACATTCAGCTAGAAAACTTAGTCTTATTGAAGAAAAAGTACTTGAACAAGGACCACTTCCTAGTCAAAACAGATTCCTGTTGCAGGCTTGGTAGCGTCTTTAGAATCTTCTTTCCACAGATGTAACGCTGTAGTCTCAAACCCTGATACAGTTAGATCTTGTATGATTAATACTTTCACAACACTCCAAGATGGAAAGGCAGTGTGGTCTTCGTCATTATTTATTTAAAAGTATTGTAAGTAATTAAACATACTTTCCAATGTAAGAGAATAGACGGATCAGGACCCCCCCCCCCGGATTACCCTCATTTCCCCTCAGCTTAATGTATGATTATAGGGGTATACTATGCTTTTTAGGTGTGTTTTAGGTATTTTTGTTTTTTAGGTCTTTTTACTATCCGGCCAGCAGGATTACTTGAAAATATTAATATGGTGTTTAAACTGATGACTATTTTGCTACATGTAATCAATTTATCTTTTTTATTGGCGTGATTTGGGTACCACAAGAATGAGAGAATCCGAAGATTACACTTTGGGGAGATTTCTAAAGGTGGCTAAAGACAAATCCCTCAGTCCTCAATCAAAAAAAATTTCAGGCTGCAATCATAAAAGAAAGAATGCTGAAAAGAAACTTGACCGTAATCATGCGTCACAGCACTTTTCACCCAAAAAGAGGTATATTTTTAAATTTCCCATCTTTTTGATCAAAGTTGATATTTTGAAATGTGACCATTGGGCCACACGGAAGCAAGGATATACGCAAACAAAAATGATTATTATCGTAGTATTGGCTCTTAGCGTGTTTTGTGGATTTTAGAAAATAATTTGGTACAGTAGACTTTAATATTTTATTACATGTATTAGAATATTTTAGCGTCAGTGGTTTACATCTGAAGTGGTTTGAATTTTTATTTATTTATTTTTTTTTTTTTAAGAGAAAAATCTGCTAGACATATGCTAAATGATGTTAGATCTTTTCAGTACGTTATTAGTTGGGGTGTTCCGCAGGGTTATGTTCTAGGTCCGCTTCTTCATCTAATTTATGCTTATACGACGGATTTTACCTGATCTACCTTACCATACTATACCACTTACCTAGATAGTATTATTAGCAAAGACGGTGGGCGCAGTGGAGATGTTGAGAGTAAAATAGCGAAGGCCAAGGGTTCTTTTTCGCAGTTGAAAAAAGGGTAGAATAATAAGAAGATAAGTCGGCGAACCAAGATTAGAATATTGCAAGCTACAGTGATGACAGTGGTCAAGTATGGTTCTGAATCGTGGGCACTCCGAAAAACGGAGGAAGATTTGCAAGATGTTTTCCAGAGAAATTGCCTACAGATTGTTTTGGGTACCCCTCTGACTACCCGCATCTCATGTCCTATTTGACTGTTTAATACTACCAACTTTCCCACTAGTTATTTAACGTCAGAAAACCCTATCATTACCGACATAGATGCATAGATATGAAACATTGCTAAAGAATTCATGAAACAAGCTATTGATTTCGATGGAATTAATCCTATAAAAATAGATGTAGATAATATAAAGATGACGAATAGCTTTGAATTTTATCTATATGTGCGGGCAGCCCTTTAGGATTAACTCAGCTGCAGGGTTTAATCGTTCGAAAAACAAAACACAGCATTTTCCACGTTGCTACATTTCATTGTCTAACCTAATCTGTTCGCTAAACCGCACGGCTTTTCTAATCAGCATGGTTTCAATATTGTGTAAAAAAGTTTTATGAAAGTGGTAGATCCAGAAAATTTTTCTCGTTAAGCAACGTCGAAACAAATATAGACATAGTGTTCGTTATTAATCCAAATATTTATGCATTTATGAAATGAATTAAACCACATATCAACTTTCCTATGACGACAGAATTATTACACTTTCCAAATAATGCCAACCTGATTTTCACGGGCTACTATTTAGCTTTATGGATTCAAGCTTCTAAAAACACCCGTTTCCATATAGTTCAAGTAGGAGAATATATAATTCTTGCCTCTCTTACAAGATGTAAAGGTACTTCTAAGTTTATGAGAAGAAGAAGAGCGCACAAGCAAAATAGCGGTGGCTGGAAAAAAAGAACTTTTTCTGTAAACTCACTTATTTAAATTTGCAGTTTTTTTTACTGTGCGTAAAATTATCCGCGGAGAGGAGGGGGGGAGGAGAGGGTTCAGGCAACCTCTTACTGCTTGAAAGCATTCGCGTAATCATTATTTATGGATATAATTTAAAATTAAATATTTTTTCCAATTTTGCAGCTATTCATTTGATAAAAAGGAGAAAAGGAGAAAACAAAGAACTTTTAGAACAAAGGTCACAAAAGTAGACAAAAGGTCACATCCTCAGTAGGTTACCTTTAATGAGGCGTCTGCTTCGACTTTTGTCTCGAGTTCTTTTTTACTTTTTTTTTTATTTTTGTAGATTTTATTTTCTTTAGTGACACTGTTATCTTTTCTGACATATAATACAAACAAAGAACAGATATTACTTTTTTTTACCTTTTTCCCCTACAAAAGGCAAACTCCATGTGAAGACGTCCATAAAATTTGGTAACCAGTATGGATGTGGACTGCAGTTAAACTGCCTTATATTCATCACATTGTTCTCATACTTCAGCACAGCCGCCTATAAGGATTTTTCATTACAAGTCTGAATATACTGCCAACTACTCTATTATTTTAACATTACAGTCTAAAAGATTTTTTTGAAAATAGTACAAATTGTACAAGAAAATAGTAAAAGATAAAAAGTACAACTTGTCGTACAGTCAGCTGCTCCATCCCAGAACAATTTATAGGTACCTTTGGTTGAATCATAGCCATAAATAACGTTATCAAATTGATTCAACTCAATCCTTGTATTTACTACATCTTTAAAAGTGAATAGAAAATACCTTCAGTTCTCGGACTATCTCTCACTCTATTTACTACTAGATCATCACAATGAATTAATTCCTTGAAGGACGAATTTCAATGATGAAATTTACTTATTTCTGTATTTAATAGTCTTATTTATCAGTGAAACGTTTATTATTGTTTAGAGGCATTAGATCAGCGGTTCGTTGAAGTGGGCACTTTTATTCTCCAGTCAATATTCATTTCAAACTTAACCAAATAAGGTAGAGTTTGTAAAAAAATAATTTTTATTTGAATTACGCAAAATATGTTAGTAGAGTAGTAGGTTCCATATTGCCTAGACATATAGGAATTCCCATGCTATTTGCCTAGACATATAGGAAAAACATTTCCAGGGCATGTACCTATGGATTTGCTTGCCCTATGTTCCTTGGCACCTTTCCAGAGCATGTACTTATGGATTCTAGTACTTTATGTTCCTTGACACCTTTCCAGAGCATGTACTTATGGATTCTGGGCCTTTACGTTCCTTAGCACCTTTCCAGAGCATGTACTTATGGATTCTAGTACTTTATGTTCCTTGACACCTTTCAAGACCATGTACTTATGGATTCTGGGCCTTTACGTTCCTTCCTATGCTATTTGGGGCCTTTACGTTCCTTCCTATACAATTTGGGGCCTTTATGTTCCTTCCTGTGTTATTTGGGGCCTTTACATTCATTCCTATACTATTTGGGTCCTTTACGTTCCTTCCTGTACTATTCTGGGCCTTTACGTTCCTTCCTATGCTATTTTATGTTCCTTCCTGTGTTATTTGGGGTCTTTACGTTCCTTCCTATGCTATTTGGATCCTTTACGTTCCTTCCTGTGCTATTCTGGGCCTTTACGTTCCTTCCTTTGCTATTTGGGGACCTTTACGTTCCTTCCTACGCTATTTGGGGCCTTTACGTTCCTTCCTGTGCTATTCTGGGCCTTTACGTTCCTTCCTGTGCTATTTGGGGCCTTTACGTTCCTTCTTATGTTATTTGAGGCCTTTACGTTCCTTCCTATGCTATTTGGGGCCATTACGTTCCTTCCTATGCTATTAGGGGCCTTTACGTTCCTTCCTCTGCTATTTGGGGACCTTTACGTTCCTTCCTATGCTATTTGGGGCCTTTACGTTCCTTCCTGTGCTATTCTGGGCCTTTACGCTCCTTCCTATGCTATTCTAGGTGTTTATGTTCTCTCCTGTGCTATTCTGGGCCTTTACGTTCCTTCCTATGCTATTTGGGGCCTTTACGTTCCTTGACACCTTTCAAAGTGGTCAAGCATGTTATGAAACTAAAGTCAAGGTTCTATTGCACATGGAATTATCACATGCACATTTTTTTTTTAAGTTGACAAGATATAATGTGGTCTAACATCTTTTGAGAGTATGCAGTTTGTTATTAAAAAATTGGACACTACAATCAGAATTGTTTGATTTGCGAATTTGATCCTATTAAGGATTGACTTGAAACAAATATTTTTAGCGAAAACTGACAGAAAAGTGTTTTTGGGGAGGTGGGATGACTGTTCACCGCATAATACACAAGTAATATTCGGACAGTGTTGTTAATTTAAAATAGTTTAATGTTATACTATACGAAGAAGTTGATACTAAGAGGGGTGTAGATGACAAGAAAAGAACTGTAATAACGAATAGCTTTACTTCTTCGAAGTGTTCCGTATAATACATAAGTGGTGGGGTGATGGCAGAAGGATCTCTTACCGGATGAACTAGTTGAAAATAAAGTTTTAACAAGAAATGTCTGAAAAGCGCGATCAGAAATTAAGAATTGTCTTGAGGGGGGAATTTTCCATGGAAAAAGGGGAAGTATATTTTTACATGAAAACAACTTCAAAGGTATTTCGGAGGGGGTAGCTCACTTCATATACGGGATAATTTCCATTCGTCTTAGTTTTTAACGATGCTCCTTATTTCTGGCTGAAAATACTTATTTTTTAATTTAATTGGGATAAAAAGTCTAACATAAAGAACAAGGTATTTCGGAGGGGGCAGCTCACTTCACATACGGGATAATTTCCATTCGTCTTAGTTTTTAACGATGCTCATTAGTTCTAGTTGAAAATGCTTATTTTTTAATTTAATTGAGATGAAAAGTCAAAGTCTAACATAAAGAACAAGGTATTTTGGAAGTGGTAGTTCACTTCATATTCGGGATAGTTTCCATTCGTCCCTTTTTTTAACGATTCTCCTTATTTATAGTTGAAAATTCTAATTTTTTAATTTAATTGGAATGAGAAGTCAAAGTCTAACATAAAGAACAAGGTATTTTGGAGGGGGGTAGATAAATACATATACGGGATAATTTCCATTCGTCTTAATTTTTAACGATGCTCCTTATTTCTAGTTGAAAATGCTTATTTTTAATTTAATTGGGATGAAAAGTCAAAGTCTAACATAAAGAACAAGGTATTTCGGAGGGGAGCAGCTCACTTCATATACGGGATAATTTCCATTCGTCTTAGTTTTTAACGATGCTCCTTATTTCTAGTTGAAAATGCTTATTTTTTAATTTAATTGGGATGAAAAGTCAGTCTAACATTAAGAACAAGGTATTTCGGAGGGGGTAGCTCACTTCACATACGGGATAATTTCCATTCGTCTTAGTTTTTAACGGTGCTCCTTATTTCTAGTTGAAAATGCTTATTTTTTAATTTAATTGGGACGAAAAGTCAAAGTCTAACATAAAGAACAAGGTATTTCGGAGGGGGCAGCTCACTTCATATACGGGATAATTTCCCTTCGTCTTAGTTTTTAACGATGCTATTAAAAAATTGGACACTACAATCAGAATTGTTTGATTTGCGAATTTGATCCTATTAAGGATTGACTTGAAATAAAATTTTTTAACAAGAAATGGCTGAAAAGTGTTTTGGGGGAGATGGGGTGATTGTGTACTGTATAATACACAAGTGATGTTTGGACAGTGTTGTCAATTTAAAATAATTTAACGTTATACTATACGAAGAAGTTGATACTAAGAGGGGTGTAGATGACAAGAAAAGAATTGTAATAACGAATAGCTTTACTTCTTCGAAGTGTTCCGTATAATACATAAGTGGTGGGGTGATAGCAGAAGGATCTCTTACCGGATGAACTAGTTGAAAATAAAGTTTTAACAAGAAATGTCTGAAAAGCGCGATCAGAAATTAAGAATTGTCTTGAGGGGGGAAAGTTCCATGGAAAAAGGGGAAGTATATTTTTACATGAAAACAACTTCAAAGGTATTTCGGAAGGGGTAGCTCACTTCATATATGGGATAATTTCCATTCATCTTAGTTTTCAACGATGCTCCTTATTTCTAGTTGAAAATGCTTATTTTTTAATTTAATTGGGATGAAAAATCAAAGTATAACATAAAGAACAAGGTATTTCGGAGGGGGTAGCTCACTTCATATACGGGATAATTTCCATTCGTCTTAGTTTTTAACGATGCTCCTTATTGTCAAAGTCTATTGACAATTGCTACCCCCTCCGAAATACCTTGTTCTTTATGTTAGACTTTGACTTTTAATCCCAATTAATTTAAAAAATAAGCATTTTCAACTAGAAATAAGGAGCATCGTTAGAAACTAAGACGAATGGAAATTATCCTGTATATGAAGTGAGCTGCTCCCCTCCGAAATACCTTGTTCTTTATGTTAGACTTTGACTTTTCATCCCAATTTAATTAAAAAATAAGCATTTTCAACTAGAAATAAGGAGCATCGTTAAAAACTAAGACGAAGGGAAATTATCCCGTATATGAAGTGAGCTACCCCTCCGAAATACCTTGTTCTTTATGTTAGACTTTGACTTTTCATCCCAATTTAATTAAAAAATAAGCATTTTCAACTAGAAATAAAGAGCATCTTTAAAAACTAAGACAAAGGCAAATTACCACATATATAAAGTTAGCGTCCCTCTCAGAAATAACTTTTTCTTTATTTTGGACTTCGACTTTTCATCATCACTAATTTAAAAAATATGCTTCTTCAAATAGATATTAGGAGCATCGTAATAATCTAAGAAGAAAGGGCATCATCCAACCCTTTAAGATAGGTTTTCCAACCCTTAGACCTTTCTTGTTATTCTAGACTCTGAATAGTCATCTAAATTTAAATTTAAAATAATACCTTTAAACTTTAAAGTCGTATAATCATTATAATATAAGAAGACTGTACAGCACGCCGCATATGAATATATCTATCCCCTCAAAAATACCTTTTTCTTTATGCGAGTATTTGACTTTTCATCCCAATTAAATTAAAAAATAAACATTTTCAACTAGAAATAAGGGGTATCGTTAAAAACTAAGACGAATGGAAATTATCCCGTATATGCAGTGAGCTGCCCCCCTCCGAAATACCTTGTTCTTTATGCTAGAGTTTGACTTTTCATCCCAATTAAATTAAAAAATAAGCATTTTCAACAGGAAATAAGGAGCATCGTTCAAAACTAAGACGAATGGAAATTATCCCGTATATGAAGTGAGCTACCCCCTCCAAAATACCTTTGAAGTTGTTTTCATGTAAAAATATCCTTCCCCTTTTCCATGGAAAATTCCCCCCTCAAGACAATTCTTAATTTCTGATCGTGCTTTTCAGACATTTCTTGTTACAACTTTATTTTCAACTAGTTCATCCGGTAAGAGATCCTTCTGCCATCACACCACCACTTATGTATTATACGGAACACTTCGAAGAAGTAAAGCTATTCGTTATTACAATTCTTTTCTTGTCATCTACACCCCTCTTAGTATCAACTTCTTCGTATAGTATAACGTTAAACTATTTTAAATTGACAACACTGTCCAAAAATCCCTTGTGTATTATACAGTACACAATCACCCCATCTCCCCCAAAACACTTTCCAGCCATTCCTTGTTAAAATTTTTTATTTCAAGTCAATCCTTAATAGGATCAAATTCGCAAATCCTACACTCCAATTCGCAAATCTCATTACCCCTTTTTTAAATGTCAATCAAACAATTCTGATTGTAGTGTCCAATTTTTTAATAACAAACTGCATACTCTCAAAACATGTTAGACCACATTATATCTTGTCAACTTAAAAAAAAAATGTGCATGTGATAATTCCATGTGCAATAGAACCTTGACTTTAGTTTCATAACATGCTTGACCACTTTGAAAGGTGTCAAGGAACGTAAAGGCCCCAAATAGCATAGGAAGGAACGTAAAGGCCCAGAATAGCACAGGAAAGAACATAAACTCCAATAATAGCATAGGAAGGAACGTAAAGGCCCAGAATAGCACAGGAAGGAACGTAAAGGCCCCAAATAGCATAGGAAGGAACGTAAAGGTCCCCAAATAGCAAAGGAAGGAACGTAAAGGCCCAGAATAGCACAGGAAGGAACGTAAAGGCCCCAAATAGCATAGGAAGGAACGTAAAGGCCCCAAATAACACAGGAAGAAACATAAAGGCCCCCAAATAGCATAGGAAGGAACGTAAAGGCCCAGAATAGCACAGGAAGGAACGTAAAGGCCCCAAATAGCATAGGAAGGAACGTAAAGGTCCCCAAATAGCATAGGAAGGACCGTAAAGGCCCAGAATAGCACAGGAAGGAACGTAAAGGACCCAAATAGCATAGGAAGGAACGTAAAGACCCCAAATAACACAGGAAGGAACATAAAATAGCATAGGAAGGAACGTAAAGGCCCAGAATAGCACAGGAAGGAACGTAAAGGACCCAAATAGCATAGGAAGGAACGGAAAGGCCCCAAATAACATAGGAAGGAACGTAAAGGCCCCAAATAGCATAGGAAGGAACGTAAAGGCACCAAATAGCATAGGAAGGAACGTAAAGGCCCAGAATCCATAAGTACATGCTCTGGAAAGGTGTCAAGGAACATAAAGTACTAGAATCCATAAGTACATGCTCTGAAAAGGTGCTAAGGAACGTAAAGGCCCAGAATCCATAAGTACATGCTCTGGAAAGGTGTCAAGGAACATAAAGTACTAGAATCCATAAGTACATGCTCTGGAAAGGTGCCAAGGAACATAGGGCAAGCAAATCCATAGTTACATGCCCTGGAAATGTTTTTCCTATATGTCTAGGCAAATAGCATGGGAATTCCTATATGTCTAGGCAATATGGAACCTACTACTCTACTTATGTTTCCCGGAGTATTTGAAGAAACAGTAAAAAAGAGCAATTAGGGGAACAGGTGTTGTTCAAATACTCCTCTGAGTCTTACGCCACCCACCCACAACCACTTTCCTCATCCTAACTCCGTTAAAGGTTTTGCTTTGACCACTCTTCAAAATTCCCAAATATTAAAAGTCATTTTTTATTATTTCATCGAAGCCTGCGAATGCGTTCCAGCGTGCTGGTAGTGGTACTTCTCCGCTAAGAAAGATTACTTGTCCTCGACATTTCAAACGCAATGATAACACCATGGATTGCACGGATTATAATCATTAAACATCATGAGGCAATTCTGCAGGATTACATACTGTTGTGACTTAGAAAATGGAAGATCTGTGGACACATGTGTTTTTTTTTTTTTTTTTTTTTTTTTATACCGCCAATTTCAGTTTATTACGAGAGAGGGGTACAAGCCTAGTTGCATGAGCTCAAAACAAATGCTTCTGCTAGTTCTTGAGCCTGAACCTGTTACTACCTATTTCTGACCGTGATTTGATTTGAGATCGGCATCTCACTTTCTCCGTTGAAGACTGAGGAAGAGGAACTGCGTCATATGTGCCCCATAAACTTTGTTAGTGCAGTCACCGCTAAAGAAATTGGAGCTTACCCTTTCCTCCTTTCTTAGTAGCGATATTAGAAAGTTAGTCCACAGTAAATATTTGCTGCCAACACAGTTGAGAGAAAGACAAATAAGATTCGGTGTCCTTTCAGTCTGCCAAGCCTTATAGTTTTATAATACTAGTCAGAATATATATGGTTATATTCCGAGCGTTCATCCGTCACGATGGTTAGGAATGAAAAAGATAAAATCTAATTGTCTAGTCAAAGTTCATTTTCAGGGATGACCGGCATATACTCTTACTAGTTGGTATATCAGCCTAGTGACATTGTTTACCAACGGTTAGTGGTTGACTATAAATAAAAATGACAACAAAAGATTGGCTATTATGACAAAACATTATGATGAACATGAGACTCTACAAATGAGAACCCTAGCATGAACAAGAAAATCTACGAGACGCTCCAAACAACTAGGTACGATTAGATTATATTTTAAGTTTTCATCCGTCATGATGTCCACAATCTGTAAAGAATGGCATAGAATACACTTCTAAATCATATACATTATTACAACAAAAAGAACTAACAATCGCCAAAAGGACAGCAAAAGAACTGACAAAAAATGGAACATAACTGGCTTCAAAAGCTCGAGCTCATTAACAACAAATACATACATATATAATGAACATAACAACAACAAACATATCCTCCCTCCTACAAGGGTCCAAAGCCGGGAATGCAGGAAAAGCCAACTCAGTATGTATCTTAAATTCTTGCTTCATAGTCAGGAATTTTGCTGAGTATCATTTTATTTCTGTTCTTGGATTTGGACTACAAAAAAGACATCAAGTATGCCTGCTAAGATTTTAAATTTCTCTCTCTGCGTAAGAAATCGAAGCTTAATCCTTGCTTCTGCGATTTTTATAACATTGTTCCCTGACAAGAAAACAAACCTTGGAGGTAAGAGGTAAGAAGTTTTGTTTCAACCCTGAGTGACAGCCCTTGATGAGTGGCGGTATTTTTTTTTATCGTTCATGAGATATCCATGTTTAAAAGTGTCAAGCAACTTCATTGTCAAGTTACCCTCCCTCCACACCCAAAAAAAGTTAAGAAAAAAAGTGTGAGACAATTAAGGACTTTAAATGTAGTACGACAGTCGGCTGCTAAACCATAATCATTTTGGCCGATGAAGGGCTAGAAACTATAGCTAGCTTGTGTACCTATTATTTGTATTTGATATGAGGCATTATCTGATTATATCTGATTATAGAGGCATTAGTCCGGTCTCTGTAGGTAGTAAATTACTTAGTAATATGATATTTTTTAGACTGAGAGATGCCGTAGACCAATTTAAAGAGAAGAACAATGCGGTTTTAGAAAAGGTAGAGGATGTGTCGACCAAATTTTCACTCCTAGGCTAATAATTGAGAAGTGCCTGAGTTTTCAAACACCTTTGGTCCTCAGTTTTATAGATTATGAGCAAGCGTTCGATTCTTTTAATAGAAGAGCTTTAGTAAAGGTTTTATCATTGCATGGTATACCAGTCAAATACATTAAAGTGATTAGTGCTATATACGAGAATAACACTGCTGCGGTTAAGGTAGAAAAGGAGGTTAACAGCTGGTTTTGTATTATATCAGGAGTTAAGCAGGGCTGTTTTCTATCCCCCTTTATATGGATTATTTTGACAGACTTTGTCTTAAGGAGCACAGGAAAGGCAATGGGAGATCACGGAATCAAATAAGGAGGAAAAAGTCTCATGGACTTAGGTTATGCTGATGATTTAAGCATCCTAGATGAAAGTGTGAGCAAAATGAATACAGTTTTAGAGGTTTTGCAAGTTCAGGGTGCTAAAATAGGTTTGAAAATTAATGTTAAGAAGACTAAGTCACTAAGGCTAGGAATAAGTGAAGGTGAAAAGGTGACGTTGGGTAATGAAAAGATTGATCAGGTGGGCAGCTACACTTACCTTGGTAGTATTATTAGTAAAGACGGTGGGAGCAGCGAAGATGTTAAAAGTAGAATAGCCAAGGCTCAGGGTGTTTTTTACAGTTAAAAAAAGTCTGGAAGAATAGGAAGATAAATCTGCAAACCAAGATTAGAATATTAGAAGCTATAGTGATGACAGTGGTCAAATAGGGCTCCGAAGCATGGACGCTCCGAGAAGTGGATGAAGATTTGCTAGATGTTTTCCAGAGAGATTGCTTAAGGATTGTTCTGGGTACCCGGCTGACTGACCGTATTTCGAACAATAGGCTATACGAAAAATGTGGTTCAATACCGCTCTTTAGGGTTATAATGAAAGAAAGGTTGAGGTGGCTAGGGCACGTTGTGCAGATGAAGGATGACATATTGCCGAAGAGGGTTCTTTTCGGCCAACCATCTAGGGCTAAACCGAAAGCAGGTCGTCCACGTCTGGGGTGGGAGGACGTCATAAAGAAAGATTAAAAGGAAATGGGAACTTTGTGGGCGGATGTAAAAAGGAAGGCTTTAAATGGATTGGGATGGAGGAGGAGCGTGCGCAGCTAAGTTGACCTCAGGCGGCTTGGTGCTGCGGTGATTTGTTATTAGTAGTAGTAGTATTTGGTATGCATTAAAGTCCATTTAAGTTTTGATTACATTCTGAAGAACAAACAAATAGGATATAATTGCTATGTTTTGGAGCAAAGTAACACAACGTTAGACCGCATATATGGTTTATTTTTAAATAAATGGCATTGATTGGAAATCAGGAAATAGAAATTAAAGTTGGGAGCGAAACTTAAACTAGTCTTGAAGGGAATTCTTCGTAAAAATACTATCGAAAAGTTTCGACGGGTTGACAACTACAGCGCTTGATCGATGGTAAAGCGACAAAACTGAAGCATTGCTCATGCCGCACTTTAGTCAACGAAGCTGACTAGATTTTAGTTGAGTTAGATTTTAGATTTAGTTGATGTTTTAGTTTTAATTGTTTGGCTACTATTCTATATTAGCGTTTACAATATTTGTTATTCTTCGTTTCCCCAAATACTTTACTTACTGGATAAGCTTTTATGTTGTTTTGTGGCAGATTACGCATGGGAAAGTAAATTTATTCAGATAAGCAGCTCTTGAGACGCCGAAACACCCTCTTTCTATTTGTGGGATACTTAGAAGAACTATTTTTGGAATATGCTCTAAAAAGATAAAAATTCATTGGAAAATTCCACTATGTTATTCGTATTAAAAACAAAAACTCAATAGTTTTTAAACACGCCGTTGAACACTAAATACTTTGTCAGCAGCCAATTGCACTGTGATTCTAATTCTATCTTTTCCTATGACTCTTTGTCTTCCTTGTCCTCTTCTTTGCTGATCCCTAACCCCTCACTAAACTTCCTGGCTGAAGGGCCAAGAAACGGGCGGTGGCAACACCAGTAAAGACTGTCAAGTTTGATGCACTATTCTTTACCTTCTTCTTTCAACCCTTGTTTCTCTTATGGAGAGATCATTTGAATAATCGTTAAGGTATATGTTCCCTGCGAAACAAGCGATTTTACGACAATTCTAAATCTGTAGCTTTCACAAAAAGGATGAAATATTTATATCAGTTGATGCATAGTCTCAGGTCTATCCCTTCGCCGAGCCAGAATTATAATATTACTTGAACTTCTTATTGGGAAAGATAACAAACTTGCTTTAAAAATAGGAAATTGGCCTTTTTTGAACGATTTTTAACCCATTTTCAAAGTATTTTCAATCTAAAATAAAATGTACACCAAATTTTTAAAATGTAATTCGGCGAATGGATAGAGTTGATTGTGGTCTATGGAATAATATCGAAATTGTCTTTTTTTGTTGATATATGAAAACCGTAAGAGAGTTAAAAATAGCATACTAAAAAATGCTCAGGGAACATAAGCCTTGAATTTCATCTATTTCACTGATTACAGCATAAGCGTATAAACAATGGCGACTAAAAATTACATTCTTCTCTTTTTTTTTTATGGCGAATCAACGAAACACCTGATGATTATGCTAATTATTGCAGAGTAGATGGAGAAATTCGAAATGTAAGATAGATTAGTGGAACCAAATTTGAGTAAAGTTGGTAATATGATTAAATAGGCATAGGGAATAATCAATTCAGGCGTATTAGTGTAAACCCAGGGTTTCTAACCCTTTTCAGATTTTCAAGCATCTTCTTGCTTTAGTGCGACTTGTTGTCACATTGAGTTGTTTTTTTTGTTAATAAAAATGTATGAACCTGAACCTGCAACCTGAACCTCTAAATCTTCTAATGGGACCTGTTAGACGGTTAAAAATTGACTGCTATCTTTAATCCAGGAAGCAGATATATGCCACGTCAGATTAGTCAAAAGAGATTTCCTCTAATACACACCTTTCTAAAATCATACATCCCTGTTTGAAAACCCTTAGAATAAATGGTTGATATGAAACAATTTCAAAGGAGGAGGAATTACATAGCGTTTACTTTAGAAGGTTTATAGTTACTTTGCCATTTATTAATCCGCATAATTTGTCACTTTGGAGCATGAGGTAATATGCTCTTCCTAAATACTCTACTTCGTCTTTCCTTTTTTATTGATTTTTACTTTTGTACACGAATTTTACATTTCCGAGAAAATATCCACGTTTTTTCTCTTTTTTTTGAACAACCTATAAACAAAAGCTTAAGCAAAGAACAATGAAAATTTCTAGACCTGCAAAGAAGTAACGTTATTTTTCCTTTTTACGAAGAAAAACTCTTACCTTATTATTGTACACATCCAGGTAGTTGGGAGCAGAAAATATAGTTATTAAAGACGGAAATCCAGTTGTTTGTGACTTTCGGTACATACGATATCTACAAGAAAAATAGCAAATTATAACAATTATATGGTTCTTTACTACATCAATAGGCAGTGAAACCCTCAACAATCCAGTTCCCAAAGGAATTGTAAAACTTAGTGTTGACGATCAATTGACGGTACACGAGACCATCACCATTTGCAAATTAATTTGCCCAAGCTCCCGAATTTCCTTACCATCATCAATAATTTCAAAACTTCTATAATAAAATATTAGACTGTATAGCAAATAATAAGAAGAAAGTATACCTGATTCGGTAAAGAAACACTGCTTTTTAGAATTCTGTACATGAAACTTCTCTCTGCCCTGGCGAATTAATAAATAATGTAAGTTCCGGAGCCAGGATTATGTGAGGAAAAGCAGGACTCGTGGGAGCTATTCTACAAGACGACCTTGAACTGGGATGCTAGCCATTAGCCAAATATTTGGAACTCACTACACTGAACCAAATTTTCCTACATACATCTATGCTGCTTGTTAAAAGGAGGATACGATGATCAACAAATCATTAAAAAATAATGCAATAAGAAAAATACTTAAACTAAGATTGACTTCAGCAAGCATAGGTCAAAAAGGGTCAGTCAATGATTTTGTGTTTATCTTGCTAACATATTAATTTAAAGAAGTTTTTCAAAAGAAAAATTTATCAAAGAAAACTAAAGAACTATTAAATCAAAACAAAACCAAAATGAACAGAACACAATAAAACCAAAAACGAGCAGAAATTCAAAAGCTTAAAGCAAACCGAACAGAAATTGCGGCAAATAGGAGAACTGCCATCTCTCTAAACCCTCTGAAACCCAAAGCGTCACTTGCGGTTTACTGATAACGATGTGGTTTTATTGATATGAGTAGCGTGTTTGTATTTGTCCTTACTTCACCATCAACACGATAGTAAACTGAAATCACATTGCTAACCTATGTTTAAAGGTATACCACAAATAAGAGTGGGGCTGCACCCCACCGATCCCCTATTAAACTTCCTAAAAGACTTGAGGCTCATTTACGCTTTACAGAAAACCATATGTATTACCAACAATGTGGTTTTTATTTGTCAAAACATCAACAACAAAAAGAAATTAACCCCATCATATTCGAGATCATAGGAAAGAAAAAAAATTCTTAAAATGATTACTTTTGTGACTTAAATTTTTTTTAATATTTTAAAAGGACAATATTTTTTTGTACTTCCAAAGCTTTCCCGTTTAGTTCAATTTCATTCGAACACATAGAAAATTAATGCCTAAATAAAACTTCTAAAATGCAATTCTGTAGTTTTTGAAGCTAACTGTTTAGTTTATTGAAGAAATAGCTTGAATTGATGAATCAATAAAGATTTAACAGTTGATTTCCAGTACATTTGAAAGGATGACACTGAAAAGGAAGAAAGTGTGGATGGATAAAAATTTACTACCTATCAAACAGTTCGTGTCAACGAACTGTAAGTAAGGAGCGATTCGGCTCAATAGTAACCGAAACTCTAAAAACCCGAATTTTGATATCAATAGATACATCAAAAGAATCGGCTTATTATTCTGATTCCATATATATATATATATATATATATATATATATATATATATATATATATATATATATATATATATATATATATATATATATATATATATATAAGATTCATCAAGTTTAGTGTTACCCATTAAAAGTTACGTAAAACCTGAGAAAAATTCCCTGATTTTCGAAAAAGGGGGGAAACACCTCCTAAAAGACAAGGATTCTTAATGAAAATCACACCTTCAGATTCCTATATACAAAAAGGTGGAATTCTGCATTTTTTCCCAGAAGAAAGATCACAGACGCGTGTTTTTTAGTTGTCGTTTTATTCCAGGGTTGGTCGTATCGAACTAATGGTCTTAGAAGATCGGGAGAGGGTGCATTCGAATGGAAATTAAAAGTTCTAGCAGCCTTTTTCAGCGACGAAAAAGATTGGAGGGCAAATAAGTCCCCTTCCATGACCCTTTTTCTTCGAAGTCGTCCGATCAAAATTTTGAGATAGCCCTTTTGTTCAGCATAGTTGAAAGATCCAATAACTATGCCTTTAGGGGTAACATGAACCCGCACAAACCGTGGGGAAAGGCATGTAAGTTATCAAATTCGCCCATTATATGCGTATAGTGTTCGTTATTGGGAAGTATACAGACATTTTTCGGGGGGGGGGGATTTCCATGAGACCCTCCCGACAATTACATCCATGTTGAAAATTACCCCCCCCCGTAAAATTTCTTGTGGACAATTCAGCCTGAAAAATTCTTCTTAGCATATATTCATTCAAAAAGACTAATTTCTAAACATTTCTCTGATTAGAAATCCCCTTTCCGTGGAAATTTTTTTCCGAGAAATCCAAACCCGTAGAAAATTTACACCGGAATACAGTTCCCAATTAATGTAAGATCATCCTTATCTGGAAGTTTTCTTATTAATTTTCATATTTTTGTAAAAAGGCGTAATCCGCTATTCGGTTCTCAAAGATACTGAGTTTGACAATATAGTTTTTATCCAGATGACACCCCTTTTGGGTGCATTGTCCCCCATTGCGTAAAATTATATACAGTAGCCAATACTAAGAGCTTTTGGTGAGTCGATTTAAAATTAACTGAAAGAAGGAGATTGCATCTTTGGAACCAGCATAAGAACAAATTCTTTTGATGAATATATTTTTCTTAAACTTCCATTTTTAAGACTTTCGGTTTCAACTGCCAAGGGTCGATCTATAATAACCTTTTGTTGTCACGAGTGGTTTGAAAACGAAATTTATAATTGTATTTTGAAATTTATATTTTGATACATGAAAACAAAAACAAGTTGAGAAGGTCTCTACCATGTCCTGGAGAACTAAAAATAGAATTAAAAATAATAATAATTCTCTAGCTTTTCTATTTGTCATTGCAGTAGTCAAGAAAAGGATTTAAAGTACCAAGGACACCTAAAATGAAAACTAATTCATTAAATTGGTCAAGTGCAAACTTACACAGCCATATACGTCTTAAATTAGTGTGATAAACCGATAATTCATTTTTAAGGAGAAAGATCACCTGTTTACATAATGTATTTCAATAGGAAAGTTCCTGGCCAATTTCACAAATAAAGAAGGGGTGCAGTTAAACAGTAGAAAATGAGCAAAAATAAATAAATCAGCATATAGCCTTAGAAAGTGTTGTTTTCTTGTATGTTCTGGTAAAAGAGAAATTGGAACCTAGTTCAGCAAAGCTCTTTTTTCTGAAAAATACTTTTAAGGAATGCTTCTTGAAAAGAGCTTGGCTAGACTAGTCTTGATGTTACTGGAATTTTTGGCACTCCAGGATCTTTTAACCATGAAGCAGTTTAAAGGTAAACATTAATGATTCTAGAAGAAAGTATCAATATATAGGCTACCCTATTTGTAGTTTTGCAGACTTAATGACTTCCACTGATAGCCTACCTTATGTAGGCTACGGTAAGACACATAGTAGGCTGTGTGATTTGCTTGAATATTTTGATATAAATCTACCTCATAGTTATTATATAATAGTAGCATATACCTTTTATGCTTTTTTATATTAGAAATACAAATTACTTGGGTGAGTACTGTTTGACTTTTAAAGTCATTGGTTCTTTATACTCTAAGCAACAAATATTTGTCATTTACTCTTATATGGAAAGCACTATAAAGTCAAACAATAGACAATATTGTGTTTCCTTTAAACATGGAGAATGATAAAAAGCCTTCTGTATGAATTTTTAAACATCAAATTATTATAGAGAAACATGAATAAAGTTATACAGAATACTTTTTGGTTGTCTTATTCAATATATGATCCACTAAAATGTCATACAAAAGAAATTACATTACCCCACTGATACATAGAGAAAACAACAAAGTCATACAGATGGCTTTTCATAGTTCCAATTGTAGTCCAGGCAACTTGGTGGTCACATGTCAATCCTAAAACTTAGTCTTCCTACCTGAGAATTTATGTGGCCAGGAAAATTAGGCTTAGGATGCTTCTTCATCAGCAAGTTCAGTAGACATTGTCTGTTATGAGTCAACCCAAAAATCTTAGTCATCTCTATTGTAATTCAAGTAGGCCTGTCCACCTAGAGTCTAAGTCAGTTTGACCCAGTTATAGGATTAACATGACCACTAAGTCACCTGGACTTGCAGTTCTTAGTCAGACAACCCAATTTATAAGCCAAGACAGTTACACTAAAACAGAATTAATTGAAAATTGGTTGACTGAAAAGTTCCCTGGCCTTGTGTGCAAACAAGTGGCATAGGGTCCACCCGCCTAAAGTCTGACAGACAACCCAGTTTATGAGCTCAGACAGTTACACTAACACAAAATTCATTCAAAATTGGATGACCCAACAAGTTGCCTGGATTTGCAGGTGAACAAGTGACATAAGGTCTGCCTGCCTCTAGTCTCAGGCAAGGGCAGCTGAGTTTTAGGATTAAAATATGAACATCAAATTGCCTGGATTCACAGGCAAACCAGCAACCATAATAATAATAGATTGAATTTTCAGAATATATATCCTATAGGCCTTCTAAAAATTATGGGTATTTACTAGTGAAAGGATAACACACTGTTATACTAAAGCAATGCAAGAAAAAAAGGTACTGTTCTAATATCTGGGGAAGACGCGAGAAGTGAAGTTTGGTTAATGCTAGTGAAATAAAACAAAATATGATAAAAATATAATAGTTTAGAAACACATTTTGGCTGTATATTTTCACATTAGGGGGGTGGGGGTAAAGCATAGCATATAATAAATACATAACCTAAACTAACCTAGGTACCTTTTTTCCTCCTAAACCCCAAAAAACTAAAGCTTAAATATAGTTCCTGGAGTGAGAGACCCCTTGTTTATACAGCATAAGATAGGAAATTACTGGGTAATGTTATCTGATCTTGGCTTTTCTCAAGATGCATTCTTGCATGTTGCCCAGATATTAGAACAGTACCAAAAAAAATTTAATGGAACAAAAACAGGAATTATATTAAGAACAAAATTAGAGAGCCATGGCTTCTCTGAATGACAAATGTTAATAAAATAAAGCATTACTATTAAATAGTTATCTGTCATTGTTATTATGTAATACATATCATTTTATTATGAATCGTATACAATATATTATTGTATTGTTTGTACTTGCCAATTATGTGAGGGGGGAGCAGTTGCTTCAGTTAGACTTTGAAAAATACCTTCTTATTTCTATTTTGCAATTTTTTATTTTATCATGGCTAACTGGTTATTTTTGCGCCATTTACATTTTGAGAATTGGAATCACTGACATAATTACTAGATACAAATCATCAGCACAACTGGGTTATATTTTGTTTAGCGAGGAGCCTGAATAAAAGACTCACACTTAGTTACTTCATAATATATAAATTATTATAGTTAATAGACTTTGAAGTTGATACCACGAGCCTATACTTTACTCCCCCCCCCCCTAATATGGAAGCATATAGCCTAAGTCAGCTTGAATGATTAGTCAGCTACAAATGAACTATTTTTCTCCCAAGCCAGTTATTTAAAGACGCATATTTTTGAGCATAGGGTTACTAGGTTTTTTTGGGCTGTTCTGAGCCTTCTAGCCCCTTCAGGGCTCAAAATTAATACTTCCTGTGAAGTGATTATTTAATTATAAAAGAGCATGAAAAATACTCATTATTTTGAGTTGTGTTGAAACGCTAAATTTTGTTGAAAACTGCAGTCTAAGCTATGTACCAAAAATATGGTGTTGATTTGTAATTCAGGGTATATTTTTCACCATTATGGAGGGGGGGGGTCTTGATAAAGTTAGCTATACATGGAGTCACAATGGAATTCTGACAATATGTGTGTCTATTTTTTAGGCCAGACCATCTTAATATTAAGTTAGGCTAATTAGAAAATTTATTTTCCTTTGAAGTGGCCTAGTGTAAAGAATTTTAGAGGGTTTCTTTATAAAGGGTGATAGAACAAAACTAATACAAAGGTGTTCTAAAACTATAGCCTTTCCTTTGTAAGCTAATGCACCTAATTGTGAAATAGGCCTTGGTTACCTACATTTCTTTAGGCTAGCCATAGGCTAATCTACATGAAATGAAGCATTTTTTATTCTATTGCTTACCATGATGATGAATCTTCAAATGAACTTCTCGGCTCTTCGGGAATTGTGCTATGATCTTGGACAACAAGAGAAGCTAAATTGGGTGTCACAAGAGGCTGGAACCAGACCCCGGCGCCGGGCCGATGAAGGAAGACCGGTGGCGGTGGGGTCAAAAACAGCACAACGCGCCGCCGGTAAGAGGTCGGCGGCGCGCCACCGGTAAGAGGTCAGCTGCGCGCCGCTGGATCGATCAATGTTGATCGCAAACATAAATGCGTTAATCAGTCTCTCTCAAATCACAGCTTAAATTTACAACAGATTCGAGCCTATTCATGAGTTCAAAAATTCACAAGTTGCTGGCTGGAAACTGATCGTTATTCACCAAGAAAAATAGAAATCTGGTAGAAACGAAATACCTTTAGCGTTTCAGAACCCTTGCATAATACTAGTAGTTGAAGTATCTATTAGCTATGTATTCTTAACATAAATAATTATCAAAATTAGTAGTTTTTTTCATCGAGCATTACTGCATACAAAACTTCAAATACCGTATCACAAAATTCGTCAGTTATCTGGGTAAAAACTTTGAATATAGCTTTGAACTTAGAAGCTTAATTTTTTGATAATGCCCTTTGCCTATCACCTTTGAAACAGTTGAAATGGGCGACTTTGATATTGATTGTTTGTTTGTTTTTTTTTTTGCTCTTTTGGATTCTTAAAAAGACATCTTGTAGCCTATTAAAAACTAGTTTTTAATAACAATTAAAAAAAAAAGACATTTTAAAGTTTTGTTTTGGCTTCTTTATAGAATATATGTCATGTAGGCTAAGGCTGAACTGCTGCTTTTTTATTGCTTTTGGCTGCTCTTTTGGATATGATTTGTTTTTTCTTTTGTGGATTCATTCCAAAGTATAAAATGATAAATATCTAATATCGGTCAAATTATAAACTTCATCTAAAAGGAGTAAATTTATCAAATTGAAAAATACATGATGAACACTTCACATGAGAACACTTCAATTACAATGAAACAAAAAAAACTTAATGTTTTATTTGTAATGAATAAAAATTAAGTGCCAGCTATTTTATGAAAAAAAAAAAAATGAAAAGCTCATCCGTTTTAAATGTAACTAATTGAAATAATATGCAGACTGAAGTAGCTCCAGGAAGATGTTGAGATTTTCATCCTAGTTTGTCACTTTTAATCCAAGCAAAATGATAGGATACTTAGTATTAGTTATTGATTTTAAGCTTTGATTTCCAAATACTCACAAAAATTACCAAATTAAAGAAAGTCGCAACAATAAGTCACCTGTGGTCACAATACTCAAAGACTCCTCTTTGATTCCTACCCCGGCTCAAAGCTTCTGCTATGGTCATTTCCATGGAAATCTCCAAAGAGTTTCTTTTTAAAATGGCTTTCAAGCGTAGTTAGGGGTATTTAGCCTTTTTTGCTTTTCTTCAAAGCTTTGAAAAAAGTGTTATAATATTCCAAATGTTACATTTGTTATATTTGTGCATATCTTTGGTAATCATTTGTGGGGTGATCGAATTTTTTAAACCTCTGAAGATACGTAAGAACATTGTGACATCTAGTACCCTGAGGTCATAAGACTGTCAAAGACTCCTCCTTGAGCCTCCCAAATTGAAAGCTTTTATTAAGACCTGGCCTTTTAATGTAACTTGGGTACTGGACCAAGGCCGCCATTGTCACTCCAGCGCAACGTTAGATGGGGATGTCGAAATCGCTTTCATCACACCAATTCGTTTTAGTGTGAATCTGTCTGGTACTCATGAATGAATGTTTTCAAATTAAACCCGTTTCATCAATAAGAAAAAAACGGGTTGTACGCATATGCCCCTTTCCCTTTGGGCGATAAAACCATCAAGTATAACTCACGAAAATCTTGTTAATTTTTGTCAACTTTTCAACTTTTTGGCACCCCTGCTTTCAGTAATAAAAAAAAATCAAGGTACTATCACTTAAATATAATAGCTCCCTATGCCCCCCCCCCCTCTGGATACTATCTTTATAGGATACCGTCTGTGCTTTAAATAAAAAAAATATTCAACTTATTGGCACGCCTGCTTTAAAAAAAAATATCGAGGTATTATGATTTAAATATTATAGCTCACTACCCCCCCCCCTCTGGATACCACCAGGATAAAATGCCGTCTCTTTTTTAAATTATAAAAAAATAACTTTTTGGGATCCCTGCTTTGAATAAAAAAATTTCGAGATATTATCATTTAAATGTAATACTTCCCTCCTCCCCCCTCCTCTGGATACCACATTGATAGGATACCGTCTCAGCTTTCATTAGAAAAATAAGTTACTCAATAATTAATTAGGTCACTATATGGTTCAAACAAACACGCAAAATAAAGTTAAAAATCTTAGTGTTCCTTGAAAAAAATTGAGGGTATGAGTAAAGGAGTACAAAGACAACAACAAAAATGTCGAAAAGATGTCGAAAGTAACAAAAGAGACGAAAATTAATGATTAAGAGAGTAGTGAAGAATTATGGTATGCCAAGTAATATTTGGCAGGGAAAGTCACTGGTGATAAATCGCTGGGGTTGGCACCGTGATTGCGTGGTTTTCGGGGATTCGGGGTGACGAATAGATTTTCAGGGAAATACCCGAAAATTCGGGGATAGTGCAAGCCCTGCTTGATTTCTAATCAGGAAAATCGAAATACTAAACCACACGAGAAGGAAAAGCTCCGAATTTGCGGTTGACGCAATAAAGAATTGCCGCAAAATTAATTTAAAGTCGACCGAACGCCGCCACCTCTGTCGGCGGCGGCGTGCCTGCGGCGCGCCGGTGGCGTTACGACACTTCAGCGGCGTTCAACCGGGCCTCTCGTTGACGGCGTTTGGTCGATCCGCCGGGGCGGCGTCGGGGTCTAGCTGGAACAAGTATCCTGAAATGGTATCTTGCATACCATCTAGTGCTTGGCCATCATCAAAAATATTTTCAGACACATCAGAATAGTCACTTTCTGAACTTGAGGTCATATTTTTTCACAAAATGTATTTTCACTAATATATATTTACCGGTACAAGAGAGGTAAGTTAAAACAGAAAAGAAAGGTAAGTTAGTAATGTATCTATATATTTGAACCGTGCTTTTCAACCGTACTTGCGTAATTTGTCTTATCTCTAGCATGTATAAGAATATATAGTACAGTTTGACGTGCACATTGCAAAAGTGACCAATCCTTTTATACCTATAAAGTGGTCAAACACGTTTTGAGAGTATAGTCGAGAATATATAAGACAATCAGACTGGTTATTGCTATATATTTCAATTGCACAAGGAATTGTACAAGAATACGCAGTACAGTTTCACGTGAACATTTTAAAAGGCTGGCAAACCTATAAAGTGGTCAAACACGTTTTGGAAGTATGGTTGAGATTGAATAAGACAACCAGACTGGTTTTTGAGGCAACAACCATTTTTGACACAGGTTTCTTAGCCAAAATTTTGATTGTCACATTACGTATTAAAAAGTGGTTTCTGATTTTTTTTGGACAATTGCCTTAACTCGAGACTAGTTTCATGGGAATTTACGATGGTGCTAATTAAAAAAATCGGATGTTACACTTAGACTTGTTTGATTGACATTTGCAAAAAGGGATAAGGGATTCGCGATTTGGACTGTACGAACGATCTTATTTGAATAATAGGAAAAAAACAGAGAGAGATAACATTTCCGAATTGGATCATATGAAGGTGGAGAAAAAAAAGGGTTAAACCGATTATCAGTTAAGGTAACCCCTCGGGGTTGTTAACTCATTGCTTATTTATTATAAATTTGGAACAACATCGATCTATGAAAATGGTTAACAATGATAAAACGGTCTTGTGACTTGACCTAGCTTTACTTCTTCGAGTGTTCCGTATAATACACAAGTGGCATTTGAACAGTGTTGTCAATTTAAAATAGAGTTTAACGTTATAGTATACTAAAAAGTTGATACTAAGAGAGATGTAGATGGCAAGAAAATAATTTTAATAATGAAATTCAGAACAAACCTTAGAAATCCTTGCAAATTAAGCAGTAAGGTGTGTGTGAGTACGAACCATCAAGGATCATAAGAACCAACGGCCCTAACCACTAGAGACCTCAACCCCCCAAAGGTTCCCTATCCCCAAACTCGAAGGGCGCCCCGCCCCTCCAACGTTTTGGCCCCCTCCCCCATTTTTTTTTGAATTTTTTGTATTTTTTTTTTGGTAACTGACATTTTTTTCTGATAACAAGTACCATTCATTGCGATCGTAGCTTTCAAATGTGAAACTTAAGTTCATTTTTGGATCGAAAAATAAAACTATTTCCGTAAAATCTGAGCCAATAAGGGTTTTTGACCGTAAACTCTAGTTTTTGTAAGAAATTATGGAAAAAACAATTCTCTGATTCAAATGTGAAACTTAAGTCCATTTTTGGATCGAAAAATAAAACTATTTCCGTAAAATCTAAGCTAATAAGGGTTTTTGACCGTAAACTCTAGTTTTTTGTAAAAAAATTATGGAAAATACAATTCTTTGGCTCATAGGTAAAACTTAACTCCCGTTATGGATCGAAAAATAAAACTATTTCTGTAAAATCTGAGCTAATAAGGGTTTTTGACCTTAAACTCTAGTTTTTTTTACGAAAATTATGGAAAATACCATTCTCTGGTTCATATGTGAAACTTAAGTCCAGTTATGGATCTAAAAATAAATCTATCTCTGTAAAATCTCAGCTAATAAGGGTTTTTGACCGTAAACTCTAGTTTTTTTGTAAGAAAATTATGGAAAATACAATTCTCTGGTTCAAATGTGAAACTTAAGTCCAGTTTTGGATCGAAAAATAAACTATTTCTGTAGAATCTGAGCTAATAAGGGTTTTTGACCGTAAACTCTAGTTTTTTGTAAGAAAATTATGGAAAATACAATTCGCTGGTTCAAATGTGAAACTTAAGTCCAGTTTTGGATCGAAAAATAAACTATTTCTGTAAAATCTGAGCTAATAAGGGTTTTTGACCGTAAACTCTAGTTTTTTGTAAGAAAACTATGGAAAATACAATCCTATGGTTCAAATGTGAAACTTAAGTCCATTTTTGGATCGAAAAATAAAACTATTGCCGTAAAATCTGAGCTAATAAGGGTTTTGACCGTAAACTCTAGTTTTTTTGTAAGAAAATTATGGAAAATACAATTCTTTGGCTCATAGGTGAAACTTAAGTCCAGTTTTGGATCGAAAAATATACTATTTCTGTAAAATCTGAGCTAATAAGGGTTATTGACCGTAAACTCGTTTTTTGCAAGAAAATTATGGAAAATACAATTCTCTGGTTCAAATGTGAAACTTAAGTACATTTTTGGATCCAAAAATAAAACTATTTCTGTAAAATCTGAGCTAATAAGGGTTTTTAACCGTAAACTCAAGTTTTTTGTAAGAAAATTATGGAAAATACAATTCTCTGGTTCAAATGTGAAACTTAAGTCCAGTTTTGGATCGAAAAATAAAAACTATTTCTGTAAAATCTGAGCTAATATGGGTTTTTGACCGTTAAACTAGTTTTTTGTAAGAAAATTATAGAAAATACAATTCTATGGTTCAAATGTGAAACTTAAGTCCAGTTTTGGATCGAAAAATAAACTATTTCTGTAAAATCTGAGCTAATAAGGATTTTTGACCGTTAACTCTAGTTTTTTGTAAGAAAAATATGGAAAATACAATTCGCTGGTTCAAATGTGAAACTTAAGTCCATTTTTGGATCGAAAAATAAACTATTTCTGTAAAATCTGATCTAATAAGGGTTTTTTACCGTAAACTCTAGTTTTTTGTAAAAAATTATGGAAAATAAAATTCTCTGGTTAAAATGTGGAACTTAAGGCCGGTTTTGGATCGAAAAATAAACAATTTATCTAAAATCTGAGCTAATAAGGGTTTTTGACCGTAAACTCTAGTTTTTGTAAAAGAATTAGGGAAAATACAATTCGCTGGTTCAAATGAGAAACTTAAGTCCATTTCTGGATCGAAAAATAAAACTATCTCCGTAAAATTTGAGCTAACAAGGGTTTTTGACCGTAAACTCGTTTTTGTAAGAAAATTATGTACAATTCGTTGGCTCATAGGTGAAACTTAAGTGCAGTTTTGGATCGAAAAATAAACTATTTCTGTAAAATCTGAGCTAATAATGGTTTTTGACCGTAAACTCTAGTTTTTTGTGAGAAAATTATGGAAAATACAATTCTCTGGTTCAAATGTGAAATTTAAGTCTATTTTTGGATCGTTAAAAATAAAACTATTTCCGTAAAATCTGAGCTTTAAACTTCGAAATTATTCCCTTTTTTTTATGTATCTTAAAATGACAAAATATACTTACGGCTCTAAAAATTCTACTCTATGATTGCTCAGAGACACGATGTGGCTTTCCCACTGGTATTCTATGTCCGGTTATCGACACTACCTAGTCTATTGCATGTATTAAATCAGTATTTTTTACACAGTGGAACGATAAACACACAAGTCATATCTTTAAAAATAGTGAAAATGGACCATTTTAATAAAGTATGTTCACATGACCATGCTATTGTAGTATTGAATGCCGGCAAGGAGAAGCATTTAAACTATGAAACAAGTACAAGTGGTAGCACTATTGGAAATGTATGCATGCATTGTCATGACAGTAAGGAATTAAATTTCTTTGGAGTACCGAAAAAATTCAACTCTTATGTTAGTGGATATGAGAGATTGAGATCTCCAGAGATGATTGCACTCAAAGAGAATGCCAACATAAAAATAATCGTTTATAATAGAGGACAACTCCTTGCTACTGTTGCAGGTAACACATTACCTACTGATACGTCCAATCGTCAGCTTTCGGGTATTAGCATTCAACGGAAGGTAAAAAAAAGAAAGGCCTACTCTTCTACTAATATACTAAACCATATCTTGTCTACGTGCCGAAACTATTACCTGTGTAAAAATAATGTGATAATAGACAGTGAAATTGCCAGAAAAATAAAAAGGGCATTAGCAGAAAATATCACCATGGAATATAAAGATGAATCGACGAAAAACAAAGCACCAACAAACGTTACTGCCATTGATCAAACAGTCAATGAACCAAATAATACCAAAGACGAAAAGCATATTGAGCCTGTCGATGACACACCAGTAAAAGTTGTGTATGACTCAAAATGGAATAATGATTATTCTATTGATTACGAACTAAGAGAAGACAATAGCTACAATATCAAGAAGGAACATGGTGAACTATATTATGGAACAGATTCAAAATTTCCAAAGTTGATCATTGATATTAATAATGTATCATATTATATATTTGTGAATTAATATTCTACATAGTATTATTTCATTAAAAATATATTATACATTACATTGTTATGTGTTCATTATTCTTAGAGTAAGCTAGCATATCAAACTTTTAGAATGTCTATTAAAACATCGGATATGTAAGAAAAGGAATTTGCATACATCTATTATCAGACACATGGTATAAAATTGACAGAGTCTATGCATCAGAACGAATAAGTTCTTTATCAACATCCGTTGTTGGATATATCATTATGTCATTATGAAAAAATTGTAAGTAAGTAAGTAAGTAACAAACTCATTCTTGAATTCACCTCTTGGTTACACAATACAGAAATTTAATTCAGGAAATTATGAAAACAAAAATTGAACAAATTCTTTATTAACATTCATTATCGATTGAAGCCGCTTCCTAGACAGACGATACAGTAATTTCACAAAATCTAAGAATCAGAGTGATTAAATTCTACATCAACATCCTTTTCTCGGATACATAGGATAAAGTTGACAAAATCTATGTGTTAGAGTGGATACATTTTTTTATCAACATCTTTTGTCAGGTAAATCGGATAAAATTGACAAAATCTAAGCGTCAGAGTGAATAAATTTTTTTTTATCAACATCCTTTGTCAGATACATCAAATAAAATTGACAAAATCTAAATTTCAGAATGAATAAATGCTTTAACAACATCATTTATCGGATATGTCGGATAAATTTGACAAAATCTTAAGTATCAGAGTGGCTAAATTCTATATCAACATCCTTTTCTCGGATACAGAGGATAACATATCGGATAAAATTGACAAAATCTAAATATCAGATTGATTAAATCCTATATCAACATACCTTTCTCGGGTACATGGGATAAAATTGACAAAATATAATTATCAGATTGATTAAATTCTATATCAACATCCCTTTCTCGGGTACATGGGATAAAATTAACAAAATATAAGAATCAGAGTGAATGATTAATTTTTTATCAACGTCTTTTATCAGTTACAACAATTATAATTAACAAAATCTAAATATCTGAGTGAATAAATGCTGTTTCAGCATCCTTTGTCGGATATGTTGAATAAAATAGACAAAATCTAAATATCAGAATGAATGAATGCTTTAACAACATCCTTTGTCGGTTATGTGGGATAAAATTGACAGAATATAAGTATCAGAATTACTAAATTATATATCAACATCCCTTTCTCAGATACATGGGATAAAATTGACAAAATCTAAGTATCAGAGCGAATAAATTCATTATCAACATCCTTTGTCGTATATGCCAGATAAAACTGACAGAATCTAAGTATCAGAGTGATTAAATTCCTTATCAACAGCCCTTTCTCGGATACATGGGATAACATTGACAAAATCTAAGTATCAGCGTGAATAAATGCTTTATCAACATCCTTGAAATGCATTATCAACATCATTTGTCGGCTATATCAGATAAAATTGACAAAATCTAACTATCAGATTGATTGAATTCTATATCAACATCCGTTTCTCGAATACCTGGGATAAACTTGACAAAATCTAAGTATCAGAGTTATTACATTCTATATCAAAATCCCTTTCTCAGATACATGGGATAAAATTGACACAACCTAAGTATTAGAGTGAATAAACGCTTTATCAATATCCCCTAAATGCATTATCAACATCAAATGTCAGATACATCGGATAAAATTGACAAAATCTAAGTACCAGAAAGAATAAATTCGTTTTCAAAGTTTTTATCGGACTATGTATGCGCCGTCGCGGTGTACACTCCATGTCTTTCTCGGTTTTTGTGTCTAAATCTACGTATTTGTATGTGTTTTTATCTCTCTCACTCTTTTGCCTGTGTGTCTGGGCGGGTGTTTGCTTATTCCAACGCATGTCTGGCCACTCCAAGTGAACTTAAATTAACTCAACTTTTTGAATATCTCTCTCACTATGAGTGTGTGTCTGAGCGGGTGTAGTGCCATCTATTACCGGTCTAACCTAAATTCAACGTAAGGACGCATGAAGTCAAAATGAATAGAACTTGGATTTTACTGTTATCTGATGTATCCGATAAAAACTTTGAAAACGAATTTATTCTTTCTGGTACTTAGATTTTGTCAATTTTATCCGATGTATCTGACATTTGATGTTGATAATGCATTTAAGGGATATTCATAAAGCATTTATTCACTCTAATACTTAGATTCTGTCAATTTTATCCCATGTATCTGAGAAAGGGATTTTGATATAGAATTTAATAACTCTTGTACTTAGATTTTGTCAAGTTTATCTCAAGTATTCGGGAAAGGGATGTTGATACAGAATTTAATCGATCTGATAGTTAGATTTTGTCAATTTTATCCGATATAGCCGATAAATTATGTTAATAATGTATTTCAAGGATGTTGATAAAGCATTTATTCACTCTGATACTTAGATTTTGTCAATTTTATCCCATGTATCCGAGAAAGGGATGTTGATATGGAATTTAATCACTCTGATACTTAGATTCTTTCAGTTTTATCCGTCATATCCGAAAAAAGGATGTTGATAATGAATTTATTCACTCTTATACTTAGATTTTGTCAATTTTATCCCATGTATCCGAGAAAGGGGTGTTGATATAGAATTTAGTAATTCTGATGCTTAGATTCTGTCAATTTTATCCCACATAACCGACAAAGGATGTTCTTAAAGCATTCATTCATTCTGATATTTAGATTTTGTCTATTTTATTCAACATATCCGACAAAGGATGCTGAAACAGCATTTATTCACTCAGATATTTATATTTTGCTAATTATAATTGTTGTAACTGATATAAGATGTTGATAAAAAATTAATTATTCACTCTGATACTTAGATTTTGTTAATTTTATCCCATGTACCCGAGAAAGGGATGTTGATATAGAATTTAATCAATCTTATACTTAGATTTTGTCAATTTTATTCTATGTACACGAGAAAGGGATGTTGATATAGAATTTAATCAATCTGATACTTAGATTTTGTCAATTTTATCCGATATTTTATCCTATGTATCCGAGAAAAGGATGTTGATATAGAATTTAGTCATTCTGATGCTTAGGTTTTGTCAGATTTATCAGAAATATCCGATAAATGATGTTGTTAAAGCATTTATTCACTCTGAAATTTAGATTTTGTCAATTTTATTTGATGTATCTGACAAAGGATGTTGATAAAAAAAAATTTATTCACTCTGACGCTTAGATTCTGTCAATTGTATCCGATGTATCTGACAAAATATGCTGATAAAAAAATTTATTCACTCTAAAACTTAGATTTTGTCAAGTTTTTCTTATGTATCCAAGAAATGGATGTTGATATAGACTTTAATCACTCTAATACTTAGATTTTGTGAAATTGCTGTATTGTCTGTCTAGGAAGCGACTTCAATCGATAATGAATATTAATAAAGAATTTGTTCAATTTTTTTTCATAATTTTCTGAATTAAATTTCTGTATTGTGTATCCACGAGGTGAATTCAAGAAAGAGTTTGTTACTTACTTACTCATAATTTTTTCATAATGACATAATGACACATCCACCAACGGATGTTTATAAAGAATTTATTCATTCTGATACCTAGATTTTGTCAATGTTATCCCATGTGTCTGACAATAGATGCATGCAAATTCCTTTTCTTACATCTCCGATGTTTTAAGACATTCTAAACGTTTGATATGCTAGCTTACTCCAAGAATAATGAACACATAACAAAATAATGTATACTATATTTTTAATGAAATAATGCTATGTAGAATATAAATACAAAAATATTATGATACATTATTAATATCAATGATCGATTTAAGACATTTTAAATCTGTTCCATAGAATAGTTCACCATACTTTCTCTCGATATTGTAGGTTTTGTTTTCTCTTAGATAGCAATCAGTAGAGTAATCATTATTCTATTTTGAGTCATACACAATTTTTATTGGAGTGTCGTCGACAAGCTCAATATGCTTTTCGTTTTTGGTATTATTTGGTTCATTGACTGTTTGATCAATGGCAATAACGTTTGCTGGTGCTCTTTTTTTAATCGATTCGTCATTATATACTATAGTGATATTTTCCGCGATTGACATTTTCGTTTTTATGGCAATTTTACTGTCTATTCTCCTATTGGTTTTACTAAGGAAACTCTTTCATAACGTACGCAAGATATGGTTTAGGATATTAGTAGAAGAGTAGGCCTTTCTTTTTTTGACCTTCCGTTGAATGCAAATACCCGAAAGCTGACGATTGGATGTATCAGTAGGTAATGTGTTACTTGCAACAGTAGCAAGGAGTTGTCCTTTATCATCAAAAAATTATTTTTATGTTGGCATTCTCTTTGAGTGCAATCATCTCTGGAGATCTCAATCCCGCATATCCACTAACATAAGAGTTGAATTTTTTCGGTACTCCAAAGAAATTTAATTCCTTACTGTCATGACGATGCATGCATACATTTCCAATAGTGCTACCACTTGTACTTGTTTCATAGTTAAAATACTTCTCCTTGCCGGCATTCAATGCTACAATAACATTGTCATGTGAACACACTTTGTAAAATGCTCCATCTTTTTTTAAAGATATGAATTATGTGTTTATCGTTCCACTGCGTAGAAAATACTGAAATAAATACATGCAATAGACTAGGTAGTGTCGATAACCGGACATAGAATACCAATGGGAAAGCCATATCGTGTCTCTGAGCAAGCATAGAGTACAATTGTTAGAGCCGTAAGCATATTTTGTCATTTTAAGATACATAAAAAAAATAAATAAATAAAGTTGAATAATTTCGAAGTTAAAAATAATAGTTTGTTTTCATGAAAAAAATATTGAATTTGAACCATAAGTCCTAATCATTATGAGTATCCAAAACTGGACTTAAGTTTAACATTTGAAGTAGAGAATTGTATTTGCCATAATTTTCTTACAAAAAACTAGAGTTTACGGTCAAAAACCCTTATTAGCTCAAATTTTACGGAAATAGTTTTATTTTTCGATCAAAAAATCGACTTAAATTTCACATTTGAACCAGAGAATTGTATTTTCCATAATTTTCTTACAAAAAACTAGAGTTTATGGTCAAAAACCATTATTAGCTCAGATTTTACAGAAATAGTTTATTTTTCGATCCAAAACTGCACTTAAGTTTCACCTATTAGCCTACGAATTGTATTTTCCATAATTTTCTTACAAAAAACTAGAGTTTACGGTCAAAAACCCTTATTAGATCAGATTTTACAGCAATAGTTTATTTTTCGATCCAAAAATGGCCTTAAGTTTCACATTTGAACCAGAGAATTGTATTTTGCATAATTTTCTTACAAAAAAAATATAGTTCACGGTCAAAGCCCTTATTAGCTCAGATTTTACAGAAATAGTTTTATTTTTCGATCCAAAAATGGACTTAATTTTCACATTTGAACCAGAGAATTTTATTTTCCATAATTTTCTTACAAAAAACTAGTTTACGGTCAAAAACCCTTATTAGCTCAGATTTTACAGAAATAGTTTTATTTTTCGATCCAAAAATGGACTTAAGTATCACATTTGAACCAGATAATTGTATTTTCCATAATTTTCTTACAAAAAACTAGAGTTTACGGTCAATAACCCTTATTAGCTCAGATTTTACAGAAACAGTTTATTTTTTGATCCAAAACTGGACTTAAGTTTCACCTATGAGCCAACGAATTGTATTTTCCATAATTTTCTTACAAAAAACTAGAGTTTACGGTCAAAAACCCTTATTAGCTCAGGTTTTCGAAAAAAGTTTTATTTTTCGATCCATAAACGGACTAAGTTTCACATTTGAACCAGAGAATTGTATTTTCCATAATTTTCTTACAAAAAACCAGAGTTTACGGTCAAAAACCCTTATTAGCTCAGAATTTACAGAAATAGCTTATTTTTCGATCCAAAAATGGCCTTAAGTTTCACCTATGAACCAAAGAATTGTATTTTCCATAATTTTCTTACAAAAAACTATAGTTTATGGTGAAAAACCCTTATTAGCTCAGATTTTACAGAAATAGTTTATTTTTCGATCCAAAACTGGACTTAATTTTCACATTTGAACCAGAGAATTGTATTTCCCATAATTCTCTTATAAAAAGCTAGAGTTTACGGTCAAAAACCCTTATTAGCTCAGATTTTACGGAAATAGCTTATTTTTCGATCCAAAAATAGCCTTAAGTTCCACATTTGAACCAGTGAATTTTATTTTTCATAATTTTTTTACAAAAAACTAGAGTTTACGGTCAAAAACCCTTATTAGCTCAGATTTTATATAAATAGTTTATTTTTCGATCCAAAACTGGACTTAAGTTTCACATTTGAACCAGAGTATTGTATTTTCCATAATTTTACTTACAAAAAAACTAGAGTTTACGGTCAAAAACCCTTATTAGCTCAGATTTAACGGAAATAGTTTTATTTTTCGATCCAAAAATGGACTTAAGTTTCACATTTGAACCTGAGAATTGTATTTTCCATAATTTTATTACAAAAAACTAGATTTTACGGTCAAAAACCCTTATTAGCTCAGATTTTACAGAAATTGTTTTATTTTTCGATCCAAAACTGGACTTAAGTTTCACATTTGAACCAGAGAATTGTATTTTCCATAATTTTATTACAAAAAACTAGAGTTTACGGTCAAAAACCCTTATTAGCTCAGATTTTACGGAAATAGTTTTATTTTTCGATCCCAAACTGGACTTTAGTTTCACATTTGAGCCAACGAATTTTATTTTCCATAATTTTCTTACAAAAAACTAGAGTTTACGGTCAAAAACCCTTATTAGGTCAGATTTTACGGAAATAGTTTTATCTTTCGATCCAAAAATGGACTTAAGTTTCAAATTTGAACCAGAAAATTGTATTTTCCATAATTTTCTTACAAAAAACTAGAGTTTACGGTCAAAAGCCATTATTAGCTCAGATTTTACGGAAATAGTTTTATTTTTTTATCCAAAAATGGACATAAGTTTCACATTTGAACCAGAGAATTGTATTTTACATAATTTTCTTACAAAAAATAGAGTTTACGGTCAAAAACCCTTATTAGCTCAGATTTTACGGCAATAGTTTCATTTTTCGATCCAAAAATGGCCTTAAGTTTCACATTTGAACCAGAGAATTATATTCTACATAATTTTCTGACAAAAAACTAGAGTTTACGGTCAAAAACCCTGATTAGATTAGATTTTACAGAAAGTTTATTTTTCGATCCAAAACTGGACTTAAGTTTCACATTTGAACCAGAGAATTGTATTTTCGATAATTTTCTTACAAAAAAATTATAGTTTACGGTCAAAAACCCTTATTAGCTCAGATTTTACGGATATAGTTTAATTTTTCGATCCAAAATGGACTTAAGTTTTACATTTGAACCAGAGAATTGTATTTTCCATAATTTTCTTACAAAAAACTAGAGTTTACGGTCAAAAACCCTTATTAACTCAGATTTTACAGAAATAGTTTAATATTTAGTTCCATAAATGGAATTAGGTTCCTCATTTTAGGCAGATAAATGCATTTTTTATAATATCCTTACAAAAAACTAGTGTTTACGTTCAAAACACCTTATTAGATTAAAGATGACGGAAAGAATTACATTTGTCGATCCAAAACTGGACTTAAGTTTCACATTTGAGCCAACGAATTTTATTTTCCATAATTTTCTTACAAAAAACTAGAGTTTACGGTCAAAAACCCTTATTAGGTCAGATTTTACGGAAATAGTTTTATTTTTCGATCCAAAAATGGACTTGTTTCAAATTTGAATAAGAGAATCGTATTTTCCATAATTTTCTTACAAAAAACTAGAGTTTACGGTCAAAAGCCCTTATTAGCTCAGATTTTACGGAAATAGTTTTATTTTTCGATCCAAAAATGGACTTAAGTTTCACATTTGAACCAGAGAATTGTATTTTCCATAATTTTCTTACAAAAAAATAGAGTTTACGGTCAAAAACCCTTATTAGCTCAGATTTTACGGAAATAGTTTTATTTTTCGATCCAAAAATGGGCTTAAGTTTCACACTTGAAGCAGAGAATTGTATTTTCCATAATTTTCTTACATAAAACTAGAGTTTACGGTCAAAAAACCCTTATTAGCTCAGATTTTACAGAAAGAGTTTATTTTTCGATCCAAAAATGGACTTGTTTCAAATTTGAATAAGAGAATCGTATTTTCCATAATTTTCTTACAAAAAACTAGAGTTTACGGTCAAAAACCCTTATTAGCTCATATTTTACGGAAATAGTTTTATTTTTAGATACATAAATGGACATATGTTTCAGATTTGAATCAGAGAATTTTTTCTTCCGTAATTTTCTAACAAAAAAATAGAGTTTAAGATCAGAAACACCCTTATTAGCTCTGATTTTACGAAAATTTCTTCATTTTTCTATCCAAAAATGAACATACGTTTCATACTTGAACCAGAGAATTGTGTTTTCCATAATTTTTTCACACAAAACTAGATTGTACGGTCATAAACCTTATTAGCTCAGATTTTACAGAAATAGTTTATTTTTCAATCTAAAACTGGACTTAAGTTTCACATTTGAAAGCTACGATCGCAATGAATGGTACTTGTTATCAGAAAAAAATGTCAATTGCCAAAAAAAAAGAAAAAAAAAGTTAAAAAAAAACTTCAAAATAATTAAAAAAAAAATGGGGAGAGGGGGCCAAAAAGTTGGAGGGGAGGGGCGCCCTTCGAGTTTGGGAATCGGGAAACTGTGGAGGGTTGAGGTTTCTGGTAGTTAGGTCCTTGGTGCTTATGATTCTTGATAGTTCATACTTACATACACCCTACTGCTTGATTTGCAAGGACTTCTAAGGTTTGTTCTGAATTTCATTATTAAAATTCTTTTCTTGCCATCTACATCTCTCTTAGTATCAGATTTTTAGTATACTATAACGTTAAACTCTATTTGAAATTGACAACACTGTTCAAAGACCACTTGTGTATTATACAGAGCACATCGAAGAAGTAAAGCTAGGTCAAGTCATAAGACCGTTTTATCATCGTTAACCATTTACATAGATTGATGTTGTTCCAAATTTATAATAAAGAAGCTTTGACTTAACAACCCCGAGGGGTTACCTTAACTGATAATCGGTTTAACCCTTTTTTTTCTCCACCTTCATATGATCCAATTCGCAAAGGTTAACTAGCTCTGTTTTTTTCCTATTATACAAATAAGATCGTTCGTACAGTCTAAATCGCGAATCCCTTATCCCTTTTTGCAAATGTCAATCAAACAGTTCTGATTGTAGCATCCGATTTTTTTAATTAGCACCATCGTACATTCCTATGAAACTAGTATCGAGTTAAGGCAATTGTCCAAAAAAATCAGAAACCACTTTTGAATACGTAATGTGACAATCAAAAGTTTTGGCTTAGAAACCTGTGTCAAAAATGGTTGTTGCCTCAAAAACCAGTCTGGTTGTCTTATACAATCTCAGCTATACTTCCAAAACATGTTTGACCACTTTATAGGTTTGCCAGCCTTTTAAAATGTCCACATGAAACTGTGCTGCATATTCTTGTGAAATTCCATGTGTAATTGAAATATATAGCAATAAGCAGTCTGATTGTCTAATACAATCTCGACTCTACTCTCACAACGTGTTTGACCACTTTATAGGTATAAAAGGATTGGTCGCTTTTTGCAATGTGCACGTGAAACAGCACTGCATATTCTTATACACGCTAGAGATAAGACAAATTACGCAAGCACGGTTGAAAAGCAAGGTTCAAATATATAGATACATTACTACTTAGGTTGATGATAACCAAAATTGCTTACCCTGCATCTTGGGCTTCATGGGCCCTAATAATTGAAAGAAGGTTATTCTGTTGTAAGAAGTCACAGCACGCTGCATATCTAAAATAAAATTTCCGTGAAAATTATGGGTAATTCAAATTAAAGCAGGTTTACAAGTACTGAGCTTATTGGAATACTTTAAAATGTATGTGTAGAAATCTGAATGTCTATTTAAAGTTAAAACCCAAACATTTTGCTGGTTTACACAATTTGACTATTGGTTTACTATTGCATAGTGACAGTGTAAAGAAAACATAGGCTAGTCAATAATAGGGTTAGCTTCTTGCCTGATCACACGGATCAGTTAGTTTTTTTTCTGCCTGCAAAGCATTAATTTTTTGCCTCTCCCAATAAAGAATTTGGGGTTATAGCAAGTCTCATTTCCACCGAAGTAAAGCTAGCAAGCTTTTATTTTCGGTTCAAAAATTTCCTTAAGAGAATCCCCGGCTAGCCCCCATTTCCCCTTGGGAATCAGACCTTTGGTCCTCTCTTTCAATTTTTGTCAGTACTCATTTGTTCTTGAACTTTTAAAGAAACCAATAAAAAAAAAAAAAAAAAAAAAAAAAAAAAAAAAAAAAAAAACTATGACGATGAAATCAGAGAACAATAATAACCGCGATACATTTTTGTCAGCTCTGCGTACATCTTGGATTAGGGAGAACCTGAATTGACGAGGCAGCGACAAAAAATGATATGTTTATAACCAAAGAGGTTCTTTGTTACAACCAGAAAAGGCGACACGAAAATACACCAAATGAACGAATATCAATGATACGGAGCACGCAGGACATTTTCGAATATTCATTTACTACTACAGCTACTAGCAACTCGTTGCGGCACCAATTACAAATTCCTTTGTAATTGCATGTTTGAATATAGTCTCTAAGATTTTCATCAGTATTAACCCATCGAGTTTTTACTTTTGTGTAAGACGTTATATATTTCAGTGTTAACAACGAGTACAACCCTGCTGGCATTCAAAGCGTCTATGTTTGAATCTTCAGCATCTTCTGCAATTTATAATGTAAATTGAAAGTTCCGTACATATACTAGGAGCTATGAGTTTCAAAGACTGCAAACGGTTAAAAACATTTGTTATGATTAGCTTACTTATGCTTATATAACCAATTAACCGAATTTACACAATAAACTCAACGGGTGATATATGATTACAGATTCAAAGAAACACAGAAAAGATTTAACAGTCACATAGAAAAATCTCTCTTTCAAGCTAGGCCTTAAACAGGGATTCCTATAGGTCACCATCATCACTGTACATTTATAACCACTAAAAACTCCCAAAATCAATGTGTTATTACTGGACCTCCAGAAGCAGGGATAATTCCTAATTGCTAAGTTAAAACCAGGAACTAAGAACACTAGAAGATCAATACAAGTCTTTTCCTCGGAGTTATTTTCAAGAATTGCTCTTTGATGTGGGTAAATGGTTTCTGACAATGTGGTCAAAAAGATACCATTTTGGCTTTTCTTTGGGAGTTAACAGACAGAAGAGTCATTAAGGGGCGGGGTGGGGGGGTGTTAATGCGTAAGCACAATTACAAAATCATACTACATTGTCAAATCTTTCCCCCTTTTTAAGCACGCATTTTATGAATTCCTGAGCCTCAATAGATGCCTTATCCCTTCTTGTCATACCCCATATGCTAACTTGAAAAACCATAAGACATTTCAATCTGTCTTAGAATTTGCAAATTACCTTGGGCAGATTAGTCATTTTTTCAGTATATTATTTTGACCATCTGGGAATTATCCAATATTTCTCACGCGTTTTATTTCAGCTGTCATCACTGAATTCAATTATATGAAAGTGGCTAAACGTAAACATATACTATTCCCAAAAAAGTCCCTTATGCCAGATAAATTATTCAAGGTAAGTTCAAAATGGCTTCAAAAGCATCAAGTAAATGAATTTCGGCCGTCTGAATCATCAGCCGGTCTACAGAGAAAAAAGAAAACGAAGAAAAGATTCATGAAGATTCTCAGAGATTCATAGACTCACATAGATTCTCTCCTAATTGAATTTCTTTTCTAATAATCCGGTGCAGATAGTGGTACCTTGTTTCATAATATTTAAATAGGTAGATAACGCACGATCACAAATTTTTAATTTTGGGGGGCCAAAACCGAAAATAAGCGATTATGAAGTGTCTTACCTTATTTGATTTATTCAATTCAATTCAATTCAAACTTTTTATTTCCTCCGAATACGAAGAGTAAAAAAAAATAAATAAAAATAATAACCGCTAATCAACAGGCCATAAAATTATTTTAAACTTATGAAAAATCTAGGATGAAACTAGAGTAAGATATGTTGTAGAAACGAGGTTCAGGCCTGGTAAGCCCAATATAAGCACTCAGTTCCATGGCGAACGAACGAGGGTTAAAGGAAACGCTAAAATCGCATGAAATTCTGCTGCGGGAGCGGCAAGAAAAATTAACGATTAGATAGCTTCCCTTCAAAAGGTAGCATTATTACTAAACGTGGTGGATGCAGTGAAGATATAAAAAGTAGAAAACAAAGGCGCAGTGTCTTTTTTTTTCTTAGTGGAAAACAATCTTGGAAGAAGACGACAATAAGTCTTGAAGCTAAGATCTGAATACTAGAAATCGAAGTAATGATGATGGCAAGTGGCTCTCAAACGTTCGCTGAGTAGGTTGAGGAAGATATGCTAAATTTTATATGAGGATTGGTCTTAGTATTATTTTTGGTAATCATTTGAGTGACTGTATATCAATTAATAAGCTGGGTGGGATATGTAGTTAGCTCCCAATTTCCAAGGCTGTAGCGAAAGAAAGGTAAATATTGTTAAGTTGTTTTACAAATAAAGGATGCTAGGTTCTCACAATCGGCTTTTTGGCAACCAAGCTAGGGCCAACGGAGACGTAAAACATCCCCAAATGGGTAATAGATTAGATTTCAAGTAAATCCGAATTCCATAGAAAGGAGCAAAGATTATAGCTTTGAACAGAATAGGGTGGAGAAAGAGCGGGCACAGCCGTATTGGCTTCAGCTGCCTTAGTGTTGCGATGAGTTGTCAACAGAAGAGGTTTTTTCAGGGAGAGAAGTATGAGCTGGACTTATTCGTACACGTATTGACAAGACAAAGATGGTATTTGAGTCTTTCTGATATAACTCATTAAAAGTATTAACTCATTAGAATTGCACCCCAATTGCAACCAAAGCTTCCTAAAACAAAAAACAGCATGAAATATACACATTTAGCAGATAGCTTCGAACTTGTAAGAGAATGTTTTTGGATTGCATCAAATTTCGGTCTGTAAAATTCGAGCCTGACCCCAAGATTGCTTTTGCCCCAAAACTTCACAAAGATAGACATATTATGGCTCTCTCAACTCCTGATTAGTCACAGCTCATTTAGAGAATTGTTTAAAGTCTTAAACCAAATCTTGTGAGAAGACATTTAACAAGCGGTGTTTCGCTTCCACTAAAGTCAAGGCTTCTTGAGGCCATTAATTGAAAATATGAGGCTAAAATTCCAACATGGGTCTCGTAGGACAAAACACATCATGTAACATGTAGGCTATGTTTAATAGTAGGGTATCGATTTCCCTGCTGTTTGAATTGATGGATTTCATAAAATTCCAACGTAGCCATTGAACGATGAACGACACGCAAATTTGTCTCTGGGGGCAACATGATATGCACAAGACAGCTCACATCTGTCCGTAAGGAGAAGGATGACAAATTATGTATATGCCACATTTAAAAAACTGAGCTTCACAAAAGCATTTGGGTAGAGGGATATACAAGTTAGACTTTATTAAATTCGAATCATGCAAAGAGTTTCAGTATGCACAATCAGAGGGACCAAATTGAGATTCTTCTACCCGAGTCCCCCCTCTATACATATAGATTCATTTTTGCCCCTTTTCAATCATGATAACAGATAAAAAAGATTGAGCAAGGTAAATTAATCGGAAAATAAATAGTGATTATCTGCTTCAAATGCTATGGATGAATTTGTTCGAAATGAAAAGCTTGAATGCAGTCTCGAAGTGTTATTATAATTATTTTTGTTTTATCAACCAGTCGTATTATTAATTTTTATGTGAGGGGTGGTGGCTCTTTTGACTTTCGTTTTATTTGTTGTGTTTTTTAGTTTAAAGCTTTTAAATCCTTATTTGTATCTACAGCTATATTAATTTATGTTTATTCCAGTTTATTTTATTTTAGATTTATTCTGTGTTCCACAACTGCCATTTTTATTTTTATTTCCAGAGTTTTTCATATTTTTTTTTTTTTTTCACACTTTCGTTTTTGCACAAAAGAGGGATTAGCAAAGATTGCCAAACAACCTTCACCTTTTCTACTGTGTTTCAGTTTTTCTTCAATTTCCATACTCCGTATTAATCAAATATTCAAGAATACATTCAAAATTAACAGTTATTATTAGGTCGGAAATCCTTTCAACAATGAAGTATGTGAATTCGAGCCCCTACGCAGGAACGGTACTAACAAGTAACAAACACATAGTGAAACAATTTTGGCTTTTTCTTCGTCGGAACTTCGTCGGAACGTATAGATTCATTTTTGCCCCTTTTCAATCATGATAACAGATAAAAAAAAGATTGAGCAAGGTAAATTAATCGGAAAATAAATAGTGATTATCTGCTTCAAATGCTATGGATGAATTTCTTCGAAATGAAAAGCTTGAATGCAGTCTCGAAGTGTTATTATAATTATTTTTGTTTTATCAACCAGTCGTATTATTAATTTTTATGTGAGGGGTGGTGGCTCTTTTGACTTTCGTTTTTATTTGTTGTGTTTTTTATTTTAAAGCTTTTAAATCCTCATTTGTATCTATAGCTATATTTATTTATGTTTATTCCAGTTTATTTTATTTTAGATTTATTCCGTGTTCCACAACTGGCATTTTTATTTTTATTTCCAGAGTTTTTCATATTTTATTTTTTCCTTTTCAAACTTTCGTTTTGCACAAAAGAGGGATTAGCAAAGATTGCCAAACAACCCAAACAGCATTTTTGGCGAAAAGGGGGAGTCAAAACCGTCGGTTAAGGGTTTACCACCATGGCCATCCTAATGGCACCCCTTTCATTACAGAATACGAGAATCACAAAAAAGCAATTTTGTGTGAAAAAATTTATTTGACTTTAGTACTATCCAAACCAATTTGTAAGAAGTGAGCAGATGAAAGCATTGAATTTCCAATTAGCCCTTAATCAAATCCCTTCGATTTACCAGCCGTATGCTAGCCCTGGTTGAAAAATATACACTTATCGTTACATTTCAGCGCTACTAAAGCTCGAATATAATTTTCTTCAAATTTCACAATGGAGGGCTGAAGACCTCCACTTAAATATTCCCAGACATAACAATTTGAGTGGTACACTTTTTAGTTCGACCTGTCACCGTTTTCGAGCACTTTCAAGCTCTTTCTCTTTAATGCCCAAATTCATTTTCGTTATTAATTCTCAATTTTAAGGTTAACATGGATGATATTTACCATTGCTTAACCAGTGTCAATGAGTAATTCTGCTAAATTTGAAAATGTATTCAAAATGTGTTTTTCAATTTTCGGTTATAATAGGAAGAGATCTTCTCTTTTATAAGCATGTGTTATCGCACAGCGTGATTTATAATATCTATCTTGTCATATTATTATGAAGTTTATTTTTCTTTATACATATTTCATCTTCTATCTCATCTAGGAAATGTTGTTACCATGATTGGTAGCACACAATTTCGTTGTTGTTGTTGACTAAATGGAAGTAGACAGATTGAGAGCTAGACGGATTGTGGCAAAAATCTTGACTCAAAACCTGACGACAAATGAAGACCAGATTTTAGGTCAAGCCCAGAGTAAACATGGAGACAAGTAAACTTGTAAGCAAGTCTGCCTACAAACATGAGAGTGAACGGATTAAGAGATTGTTGGATTCTATAAGCACATGTAGCATGGAGTTATTAGATTAAAATCCATTTTTTTTACTAGAGAAATATAATCTTGACAGTTTTATTTGCATAATTGGCCTAATATTTCATAAAACATTTTTAATTTGCATAAATCCCCATCAAAATTCAAGCAGGAAATTTGTCTAGATTAATTAATTTGAGCGTTATGACCAAGACCTCTCACCAGGGGTGTACAAAATGGTTGCATGATTGAAAATGCCCTTATGAGGTTCTTTTTCTGTGTCCCACTCATCCCCCCCCTCCCACAGAAAATTCTCCCCAAAGAGAATGTAAGACAAATATTAAACAAAAGAATGAACAAATAAAAACAAAGAAGAAGAATGGAGGATTCTAGAACATTCTGCCTATATTCCAAAATAGAGGAAAATATACGGTGTAATATATCCTATAGGATTAATTCTATATTCTTATTTATTTCAATTCTGTTTTTCGTGTTTTGGGGGCTGGGGTTTGAGTAACCATAGTAGGGTAGGAAATTGCGCTTAAAGATATTTGAGATTGAAAAACTTTCTGATGTACACCTAGTGGACGCGTTCTCTATCGAAGGGGTGAACTGGTACCTAGAACCCTCTATTCTATTGCATCCATCCAAATTGCTGAGGTGTCAAATTACTCTGGGTTTCTTCCACCAAAACAGGCTATTCAAAACTTCTGAAAAAATTTTCCACAGGGTGACCCCCTCCCCCTAAAAAATTATGTGACTCCAGCTTTCAACTACACTTATTTCTTAGTTTTGATTTAGAATCGAATAGCGTTAAAATACAAGTATTTCAATGTCCTAGAATCCCGTGTTAAAATTTCACATCTTCTGCGCTTGTTAATTGTATTGCTTCTGGATACCACATTAAACGTTTTTTTTTTTTTTTTTTTTTTTTTTTTTAAGAGAACAGGTCTTGAAAAACGTCTTCCAGAAGTAAAGTAGTGGTTTTAAATTTTCTTTCTATAATGAGCAGATGAAAACTATAATATAATAGAAAAGCACCACCGGAAAGACCAGAATCACTCTTGTAACCTGTACTGGGCTGCTGGGTATATATACTGCAAATAGCAAATAAAATTCTAATGATTGAAGAAGAAGAAGAACGGCATCTTCTTTCAAAAATCAATTCTTCAAGCATTGAAAGTCTGACACTGAGAGTGAAAACCCGAAGATTGTCCGTTTGATAAAGGGGATTTTCAGTCATCAATTTTTCCAACTCTAATTTAAAAGAGGCCCTAACTGTCTTCCGCTTTTGTTTGTTCAGCTGACTTGTATCAGGCATCTACAATTCTATTTGTGACATATCTTTATTTGACAATTAACGAACTTATTGAGTTCTACTGAATAGCTTATTGAAGAACATAAGGGAAAAAGGTGGGGGTAGACATTCGACACTTATAGTTGATTAACTATGTAGAGCCAACTAAGACAATTCTTTGATAGAAACTAGAACTTGACTAATACTATTATTCGTTTATTTTATAGACTTCTTCATATTTCTACAAAGAAAATAAACCCTTTTCAGAGGCTTCTAGAAATTTAAACCCTTTTCAGAGGCTTCTAGAAATTATACTGCTACTATCAGTCAGCCTATTATTTTGACAGAGTAAAGAAAATTAGCTTATAATTTAGGATTTTTAGTTCTTAAATTCAATCTTAATATTACGTCACCTCCTATGAAAAGTACTATTTACAAACATGACTTCAAATCTGACAGATTTGTTTGCAGCATCAAAACATCTCCATTTATTACGAATATAAAATGGCTCGAAGATAACCAGAAATGGAGTATCGTACCAACATATCTTTTAAATGGGGGCTTCCAAACATACAGAATACGCCTTTCTTACACAACTGCACCTCAAAATCGAGTGTCAATAATACCTCAAGAACAACGAAGAGTTTACAAACCCCTATTTAACTTGGTCTTCTTAATACAAGTTTTCAAATTATTCTCACATCCTTAACTTTCAATTTTGTTACGCTGATTCTAGTTGTATTAGATAGAAAGAAACGCGAAGGGGGAGGGGGAGGAGCCAGGAGACAAAAAAGTCGTGCTATCTATGCTAAAATATAATTCTCCTCGGTTTTCGAGATGAGGAACTGTAAACTTCAAGTTAAAGGTTTGACACCAAGGCAAATCGATTAATCAACCCACTATTTGTGCTCTCCAAGATTTTAGGTTTATTTGGGCCAAAATTGTAATTTCATAACAAAAAATAGCAGATAACATCAATTTACTACGGCGCGATTTATTTCGTTACTTAAAAATGAAAATTGAAATTATCGTTTCCGTTCAAATAAAACCTCTTGATATTTAACAACTACAGGTTCGATGCTGTCATGATGCTACCCATGCAATGTAAAAATGAAATTTTCTTTGGTGTTCAAAGTGGGCACCGTAAACCTCAAATTACAGTTTTCGTCAAACACGATTTCGATGGTGTACTTCTTATTTTAAATGGATGTCATTTTAGATGGATTTCAAGCTCATTTTCAAAAACCTCTAAAAATATCCTCTCGTATATATAAACTAATCTTCAATTAGTCAGAATTCCTAAGAGTGTTTGAAGTAAGTAATTACAAGTGTGAGCCTGAAATTGCAATTTGAGTGCATTGAAACAAATCAGTTTGCAATTTGCAATATACATGTTTCAAGGATAGCATCTAAATTCAAAAATAACTTTGAAACTATACAAATAGTATATTTCATGGCAGACAATTTGTTAACGCAAGAACTCAGGTCCACTCTCGTGGTTCAAAATTGTTCGGCATCTAGCTTGGTTAATTTAGCTTATTTTTCAGTGCAAACAAAAACGAGTAGACACAAAACAACAAACACTCGATTCTACATTTCATGGTTGCAGCGATAGCTGCAAAAAGTAGAGATTCACGATTGAAATTTACTAAAAAGGAGGTGTTGCATCCCACAGCCCCTTGCTAAGTATAGAAAAAATATACAGATCATATTTAAGATCAAATGGGATGATAATTCCAATAAGAAGTCAAATCAGGGTCGGGATTTATAAAAACCGGGGTACATTCTGGTCTCATCTCCTCATTAATTCTTGGGTGCCCTAATCAATATTTTAGCATCTTTTCTCGTCAAAACCCAACAAAAATAGAGACTCTGAAGTCCCATTCGGCATAGATAACCTATAAGTTAATTATTCAAATAGGCTAAAGCCTATTGAAAAGAAATGGAAAGACGCCCAGTTTAGGAATCCTATCAATGTAGTTCTGTATTTTATAGTACTTCTAATTCCTTTACAGATAAAATGTGTCAATATTCGACTGCAATAAAGGCAAAACTAACACGTGACTTTTATTTTGCTCTTCTGCTAACAAAATCAATTTTTAGAACAAGGTTAATGCAAGCAGTATCGAAAAAAAATATGGTAGAGGGGTCAGTAGAGACGGTGTCAAGCGAAATAAATATATGTATGCAAATGTGTTACAATGAAACCCCCTAAATTTCTATATTAAACTAAGGGTATACTGTTATTATCAAAAAAAAAAAAAAAAAAAATGAATCGAGGCTCAGGCCAGAAAGGCCCATTATGTATACCTCGAAGATATGTATTTTTCACACTTTGGTAAATTAATTTGAATAGAAAATTTTCCAATTAGAAAAGAACTTTTTTTTTTCAATACAAGGATGACAGTGTATAATTTTATAATACCTAAATCCTGTCACGAGGACGGGAATTGTCTAACTTCAAAAGTAGAGAACAACTGCTTGATTGAAATGAGATAGGTTTTCATGTAACCTCTTCTTAAGAGATCTAAAAAAAGGTAGCTACACATCACAAGGTAGTAAGAACTACCACTAGAGATACCTTAAAAGGAAGAAAGAGAAAAAAAGGCATTTCGGGCCCCTGCTTCAGCAGTGAAAGGTCTATCGAACAGTTTTGGGGAAGCAGGATCGTCCATGTAAGGAGGTATTAATTTAATCCGTCTTAGCAGCAAAGCTTTACATTCTTTGAATGTAAATGAATGCTTTGAATGTAAATGAATGAAATAAATTGAATGCTTCATATTACATATACAACTCTTTGAGCATCCAGTTACTCAAAATTACTTTATTAGCTTTATTAGATGAATTAATTACGAATAAATAGTTGCAAATATTAGGCTCAACACTTCCCATCAATAAAAACACTCTTTTCTATTTAAACGTCTTCTAAAAGAATAAACTGACATTGTTTTCATTGATCTTATAAATGCACCGTCCAAGAGTGCCTCCCTTCTCAAGTCCACACGGAGAAAGTTTTAATAGAGGATTGTCTCTTATCTCTTTTTATCTCAAAACTAGATTTTATACGTAGCCAGTTGCTGTGTTTTCTGAGGCAATATAATGGTTGAAAGTTGCCATGGTAACATGGCTTTCGAATTGCCTTTCAGATTTACTGCACTTCCTTCGGGACTTGACGAAATATATACACTGCTTTCTATGCATAGAATGTTAAGCGTGAGGGCAAAAGTTCTCCTTGCTGTGAATTAAGAAAGTTGTTACTTTTATTTCTGCTTTCATGGTGTATTCACTCCGATGTTGAATTAATTAGCAGTTGCTTCAAGTTTGATACTTTTGAAGCGGTGTTCGTTAAAAGTCTTTCTCAGTATTGTATACGGCTAAGATTAAATCCTTAAAAAACGATCGACGAGGGATGAAATCGCATCACAGAAGCAAGCAATCGTAATACTTGTGCAGGGGTACGAATCAACCCTTTCGAACAGCTACAACGCGTAGAGCAAATACACTTATAAAAAGTACGAAGAGGAAAAAGAGAAGAGAATATATTTATTTTTGCTCGCGCCCGGTTCTTGGAAAAAGAAAAAGAAAAAAAAAAAAAAAACAACAACACACAAACAAAAACAAATGTCAATGTTTTTTCAAACTAATTGATCAAACTAATCGATTTTGGTTGTATGTGGAGGTTATCCGAATTCCAAACATACCAAATTCGTAAGTCCAAAGCTTTCTATTGAGATTGCCGCTTTGCTTAAAGAATGAACTTTCAAAAGATCCGAAACTTGTGTCAACTTTTGTCTGAACCAATCATCTAGTCAAAAGGCTTTGAGAGGAATATGACATCGAACGCCATGACGTTGTTTCTCAACATTTAATTTTTGACAAAAGTTTTAAAACACAGTCTTAACAATAAATTTGAATGAGGAAAATGTTTTATTTTGTATATATATAATCCTATTTAAACTACTTAAAAATACGACATTAGGAAATTCAATTACTTCGTTTCATAGAATAGTAAACTTACAACAGTTATTTCTTTATCAAGCATAGAAAAAGAAGGGGATGGTGGACACTTTTCTACACAGTATACAGTAGCATCTTGTCTGTCACATTTCAGTACTTCGAATTACTCGTCTTACAATTTTACTTTTGTTTTTCATTAACCATCATCTGTCATTTATTATTCCTCAACGGAATTTGTTGAGTCCGCTATTGTTCATATCGACCAAATACCGTTAGTCGTTTATTTAGATTTTCGGTTTATATTGTCAGAGAATTCGAATAAAATGCTTTACTTACGAATAAAAATAGGAGCATCCTCTAACACTATTATGGCTGAAATGTTCTGCATTCTTTTCATTACCAAAATCTTCCAATGGATCAGACCATAATAGGTCACACATTGGACCAAAAGCAGGGGGCTCTTTAAACCGATCAAGCTGAAAAATGAATATATATATATACACATGTAAGAAGCGACGAGTAAAATAAAATCAATTCTTAAAAGTTGGTGCTACCAACGGGAACATGACTTTCAGTGAATAGATGAGACCTAAAACGAACAGAAATTAAAGCGAATAATAAAGCCAAACTTAAAACAAAAAGAGATTACCACAAAAAGAAGTAGGGATAACGCACCTAAAGCCTTCTAAAGGCCAGAGCCCAATTTACACTTTGCTGAAAACAGAATTGTTGAAACATTTCTATTTTATTAACATTAGTAAGTCCAAAATTTCTGACATTTCCAGGAATATATATCATTATATAATCAGTCTTTTTCATTAGTTTTTTTCCAGTAACCTACATCATTGTCATAATCTTCTTCTTTTCGTTTGGTGCTGTTGTTGATGTTTTGACGAATAAAGACAAAACTATTCAAAATACATATAGTTATAAATGATATACAAATGACATTTATGCCGTTTAAAGATATTAATTGGGAGGAAAGGGGAGAGTTAGCACCCCGTTCATTTGTAAGCCTTGTATAATGATTATTTTCAGTAAAGTGCAAATGATGCTCAGGCATTACGAAGGCTTAGGGGGCATTATCCCTACTTCTGTATGTGGTAATTTCTTTTCTGTATGTGGTAAGTTTGACTTGATTTATTCATATTGATTTCTATTTGGGTCTCTTTTATACATAAACAGTATTTCTGATCGTTTTAGTTTTGAATTAACAGATGATTGTATTGCTGATCATATTTGGTTTAATTTAGATTTTTACTTTTTTTTTGAAACTTTTTATTGGAAAGCTTTCTTTCTATATATATCAATTCTTTTTATTTTTAATTAACATCGTTTTGCTATTGGTTACTAAAAGGAGTACAATCATAAACACAACAGAGGCCAGATTAAATGGACTTTCAGGTAGAAAGATAGTTCTTGTAAGTGGCATATTTCTGACTCAGCATAATCTTATTCACCCATTTTTGAATCATCTCAGGATCTTCTTTCAGACAGTCGTATTATGCACCGGTGAACCCCACAATGGGAAGGGATACGCAAGGATAGGGTATATATACTTCATGCAAAGTTTTCAACTAAGATTGGGAGAAACCCGAATGTTGCAAACGAAAAATTGAGCACACTGTCCAAATGCCCTTCTTTATCAGACCGTTAACATGCGCGTTGGACGAGCAGTCGCCACTAAAAGTGACACCAAGTATTGCAGAAACAGAGACAGTTGGGTGCCACGGTTCAGGGCACAGGAGGTCTCACTTTAGCGGATTGAACCTCTATCAGTTTAGTTTGATAAAGGTCAAAGACCCCTGCTGCAACATTGCTGAAGAAAGGTTTGCCTGGTTTCATAACTAAATCGGGGATGTACTTCTAAATTATATGCAATTTATTTCAGAAGTTGGAAGAAGCCATACACAAATTTTAGGAGAACACAGCTAATTACTGCTATGAACAAAAGGGCTGCTAGCATCGTACCTTGTGGTGGTCCATGTCGCAGCTCAGCTCATTCGGGATCGACGTAATCTAGGAATATAGAGTACACGCACTGGTAGTAACTTAGCAGAAAGTCTATGACCAAAGCAGAATTTAATTTCTGGCACCTATCATGTTTAGGTTATTTACTGATGTATACTAACGGATCAGATCGAAAGATTTGCGATAATCGACTATAAATAAACAAACAAGGGTACTCCCTCTGTCTAATCACTCATTAATCAGATGATAAAGATGCACTAAGTAATGCGTAATGATCAACCTTTTTAGGCAACCATACTGAAAAGGATTAAGAACCTGTCAAATATGGGAAAGAAGCTCTAAGTAAATAAACATTTCAGTCACTTTTACCAAGTTATGTGTAATAGAGATCGGTTTGAGCTCATCAAAAGACTTCGGATTTTTTTGGGTAGGTCACGCAAGAAGCTTTTTTCCAAGCACTTGAGAATTTTATTCTTTGAATGACTGGTTGATTATTGATGAAAGGGGTTTCGCTAGAAAGACTGGCATATTCTACCAGACGTTTTGCTGGAAATACTCCCGGATAGAGGGCACAATTTCTCTGCAACCTTAGTTCTCTGCAACCATTTTATACTACGAACTCGGACATTCATTAACTGCTTCTTCAGAAATTACAGCAAAGAGGGTCTCAATCTCTCTTTCCATGAAGGACGGGTGAGTACAGGATACAGCTGCGAAGAACGAGTTAACTTCATTTGATTTTATTAGCGCACCACCGTCTTTCTATATTGTCAGAATTCTATTTCCGTGGTTCACCTTTGAGGAGGTTGCACCTTTTCACGCATATCGCTTCTGCGCTGCTCGGTTCTCCTTGATCATGCAATTCCAAAGTCTGTTCGCTTGAGTGATAACACCGTCATGCTCTGGCCGGCAGCGGGTCATAATAAGTAAATGAATTCCCGGTGTCATCTAGGGTTTTCCTGTGTCACTATCTTTCGCTATCTTCACAGGAAAGCGTTCGCGATATTTCTGTAATAGCACGGAGTTTTAAGTTTCAACTTTCAGATTGATGTCCATGATGGAGCAACTCTCATCGAGGCCATACGTCCCGACCCATTGTCCAAAATAGCAAATTACTTCTTTAGTTATGGATCGAGCGGTTATTTTCATTTTGCGTGGTGCTGGAAGACGGAATTGTGTTTTAAAAGAATGATATTGTGATCTGGAAATCATGTGGAATGTGTTACCACTAATGTTTGTGCTTCAAAAGAATGATATTGTGATCTGAAAATCATGTGGAATGCGCTACCACTAATGTTCGGAGGTCTGAAACAACTTGTTTGAGATTAAAGGCCCAGAGGCCCGTGCTTTATTTGTCTGAGTGGAACCTCCGACAATCACAAATGCAGGTAAAGCATATCTTCGACTTACGTGATCAAATTGACACTGGATATAACTAGGGGTAACTAGTAGACACAACTATCGATGTTACAAAAGCCATGGATGGTCACCGAAAAAGCGAATGTGGATGATCAGATGAGCAGAACTCTGCGTATAGGATGAGGTAAGAAATATTCAAAAAGCTTCCTTCATCATTCAAAAACTGAGATATTTAGAAATTATCCAAATACTGCTCTGGAGAGGTAGTAGCTATAGTAGTGAAAAATGTCACTAGTCATGAACGTGTAGTGTTTTACTCGGTATAATACCGTATAATGAAAGAACACCACCAGGGAAGGTAATGGAACTGGTGGAACACTGTAAAAATTAAGAAATTATCGTAAATATCTCATGGGATGCAAATACTCACCATACTTCATAAAGGAGCACAGATAAAAATGGGAGAGATCTTCGGCTCCTGGATTATCTGGTCTGGCGAGAACTTTGCGTGGAGCAACCGGGGCTAAAGGCTAACTTTCATAACAAAAAGAAGAAGAAAAACTGCTAGATCTAACTATAGTCACTTCACAACAAACTGAGAAAAGTATGGCCGGCGAGTGATCTTCATTTATGCTTTATACAATTGTCTAATAAGATAGAGAATTGAAATATCTCAACGCTAAAGAAAGTTTATGAGGGACATAAGAAAAACGAATTGGCTCCATCATCAACAAGTCCATGCAGAATAACTTGCAAAGCTGCCATCAGACTTCAAAGAGAATGAGGAGGACCTGAATAAGGCGACAGAAGGACTCGCAAAAAGCATGAATAAGGTTTCAAACAAGCAAACCCTCTAACATCCATGGAGGAAAGGGAGCAGGTAAATAATTGGTGGACTTCAGAACTAAGAAAAACGAATGCTGATAAGAAGACTACTAAGAACAGTCATCCGAACAAATGTTCGCTGAGTCTAGGATACATATATAGTAACCTATAAAAGTAACCTAAATGAAGGACAGTATCTAGTGTCTCGATTCAGTCTGAACGAGCTAATTCATTTGGAACTTAGAAATGGCGTTACAGAGTAGCACACCACATTTTTAGGAGAAGATAAAAGAATTTTTTTTGGAGGAGGGGGAGGGGGGAAGAATCGTCGAAAATTTCATCTCCGGATAAAACTTTCCCAAATTTCTTTGCATCAACCTTGAGGGGGTATTATCCCTCCCTCCTGTCAAAAAATTTTCTGAGTTCCCCCTCCGCCTGAAAAATTCAGAAAATTGTAATATTTTTCTTTTGGGGTGGGGAGGGGTAAACCAAACCCCTTTCCCCTGGAACTTGTTTCAAGTTAATAATAAGTCAACTTGTCCCGTTACATAACAATGCGCTCATTAAAAACATAAAGCAGATGAAAGAAATGTAAGCCACAAACTTTTTTATAAGAAACTTTATTCTAGCTGAAAAATACAAAAATTCCATACTTAGTTAAAAACAATAGATTGTCTCATTAATCCTCGAGTGTTCGAGCACACACTGAACCCTAAATCAAAACTTAATGGTTTTCCTAAACTGATTTAACATTAAAGCATCACTTACTCAAGTTAAGGGTAATGTAATCCCCACCCACATTCGTTTGCTTAGGGAACTCGTTAAGGGAAAACACTATTCCATCAAACGGTAGGCGCTGAAATCCAATGAGGTATACAAGTAATTGTGAATTCCAAAGCTTTTCCTATGAGCCACGCGGGAATCGATACTAACTCCTTTCCTTCAAAATATGTTTGCATCATATCAACCATTGGTTGATTGCATAGGCTGAATTTCAGTAATTAGAAGTTAAACTCAAATTCAAGATAGATACTGATCCACGCGAAAAAATTATGGGATTAGCTTTTTTTATATTAGAGATCTCAGAAACACGGATTTTCGTCTCTAAGTTCTGCTAATGCTTAATAAGTCTAAGTCCAGTGGTGCTTATTTCACTCAAACATATTCATTTATTTAGTTCCCCGAACGACGGTATATAATCTGTTTGACAAACCCGGGATAATTTTTTCGTGGATTGTCGTTTACGGGGCAGGCCCGGTCTCTAGTCATGTAATCAGGCTTGACATTTCCTAGGTGTTACGAAAGACATCCGCTAAGGTAATGATCCCCCTCCCTTTCTAAAACAAGAGCTCTTGACGCTCAGTCAGTGTGCTCTTTTCTTCCACCCTAGACGGTTTCAACCTGTCGTTAGTTGGCTATTCCAGAGACATCTTGAACTTGGCCCATGCTGCCCGGCACGTTAGCGAAATCTTCACCTCGCTACAAACTGTGTGTACAAAATTTGATCTTGAACATAAGAAGAGAAGTCAAAAGTTACATCCCTTCAATAGAAACCCGAGGGAATTTACGTCGGGAATAGAACGATCAAACGACTAAATCCCCTCCCCCATTGGATTCTCAATAAGGCATGCTCGATAAATTTTGACAGCGCACATAGTAGAGGAGGAGGTGCTACTCCGAACCCTCACCCCTGCTGCCACCTATAACTTTTTTTAACACCATATATTGGCACGAGAACCACGTGGTTTATGGTTTTTGTCAATGAGAATTTGAAAAAACAGGAATTTTGTCACATTTATGTATGTTTTCTTGGATGGTTATG